>NC_091300.1:57444001-57469001 GCF_038502225.1 Cherax quadricarinatus | reverse complement strand
GCGCTATGTGTACCCCTAACAACAATATTCAATACATCTATCGAAACAGGGAGATTGCCTGAGGCATGGAAGACAGCAAATGTAGTCCCAATCTTTAAAAAAGGAGACAGACATGAAGCATTAAACTACAGACCAGTGTCACTGACATGTATAGTATGCAAAATCATGGAGAAGATTATCAGGAGAAGAGTGGTGGAACACCTAGAAAGGAATGATCTCATCAACAGCAGCCAACATGGTTTCAGGGACGGGAAATCCTGTGTCACAAACCTACTGCAGTTCTATGACATGGTGACAGCAGTAAGACAAGAGAGAGAGGGGTGGGTGGATTGCATTTTCTTGGACTGCAAGAAGGCGTTTGACACAGTTCCACACAAGAGATTGGTGCAAAAACTGGAGGACCAAGCTGGGATAACAGGGAAGGCACTTCAATGGATCAGGGAATACTTGTCAGGAAGACAGCAGCGAGTCATGGTACGTGGCGAGGTGTCAGAGTGGGCACCTGTGACCAGCGGGGTCCCGCAGGGGTCAGTCCTAGGACCAGTGCTGAGGTGTCCCTGTTTGCAGATGACGTGAAGTTGATGAGAAGAATTCACTCGATCGAAGACCAGGCAGAACTACAAAGGGATCTGGACAGGCTGCAGACCTGGTCCAGCAATTGGCTCCTGGAGTTCAATCCCACCAAGTGCAAAGTCATGAAGATTGGGGAAGGGCAAAGAAGGCCGCAGACGGAGTACAGTCTAGGGGGTCAGAGACTACAAACCTCACTCAAGGAAAAAGATCTTGGGGTGAGTATAACACCAGGCACATCTCCTGAAGCGCACATCAACCAAATAACTGCTGCAGCATATGGGCGCCTAGCAAACCTCAGAACAGCATTCCGACATCTTAATAAGGAATCATTCAGGACCCTGTACACCGTGTACGTTAGGCCCATATTGGAGTATGCGGCACCAGTTTGGAACCCACACCTAGCCAAGCACGTGAAAAAACTAGAGAAAGTGCAAAGGTTTGCAACAAGACTAGTCCTAGAGCTAAGAGGTATGTCCTACGAGGAGAGGTTAAGGGAAATCAACCTGACGACACTGGAGGATAGGAGAGATAGGGGGGACATGATAACGACATACAAAATACTGAGAGGAATTGACAAGGTGGACAAAGACAGGATGTTCCAGAGATTGGACACAGTAACAAGGGGACACAGTTGGAAGCTGAAGACACAGATGAATCACAGGGATGTTAGGAAGTATTTCTTCAGCCACAGAGTAGTCAGTAAGTGGAATAGTTTGGGAAGCGATGTAGTGGAGGCAGGATCCATACATAGCTTTAAGCAGAGTTATGATAAAGCCCACGGCTCAGGGAGAGTGACCTAGTAGCGATCAGTGAAGAGGCGGGGCCAGGAGCTCGGACTCGATCCCCGCAACCTCAACTAGGTGAGAACTAGGTGAGTACACACACACACACACACACACGCACACATACACACACTCACACGGTGTAATCCCCCCTTTCCCATATCAAATCTATGTATTTTGTATGCTGCTGTTATATCTCCTTTTATTCAACTTCTAATGTGTAATTGGGATAAGTTCTTTTTGCCTGTCCTCATCGCTAATTTCCTTCAACTTCAGGATCAATCTCATTGCTTACCTCTGAACTTTCACCAGTTTATTAACCTGCTTTATTAGGTGTGGGTTCCATGTTGGTGCTGCATACTCCAAGATGGGCTTGACATATGCTGCAGAGAGAGTCGTGACTGAATCTGTCGATATTACTGCAGGCTGCTAGAAGATTTACTAGACGAACATTGGCTGCTAAAATTATTCAGCTGATGTGCTCCTCCAGCGATATGTTTGGCACCGTTCTTACCCCTATATCTCTGTCTTTCGTGAGGTGTGCAGTCTCTGTTTCTCAACTCTGTACTCTGTGTTCAGTCTTCTTGACCGTTTTTCAGTCTTCATATAAGTGCATTTGCTGGGATTCATTTCAAGTATTCACTTATCTGACCAGTCTGACCAGTTTGTCTAGATGATATTGCAACCTTTTCGTGTCCTTATTGGTTTTAATATGGCTCATTAGTTTGACAGCATTAGCAGACGTAGATGCATCTGCCTCGATTCATACATCAGAAACAATACTTGTGTTAATACAGATCATTGCAGAATCCCACTTGTCATTCCTTCCCAAGTTGGCATCTGCAACTTAAGTTTATGATTTAGTCTCTTTGAGGGTCACCTTCAAATTCCTACTTGCTGTGCAAGGATATGCAAGTCACCCATTCCTCTCTCTCCTGTCACACTTCCGTCACTTTCTCACAACACTCTAGCATCTCTAAACCCGTGGTGATTATTGCTTGTGAAATTACTTTCTTCAAGTGTTTTTCTACCCTCCTTCTGATTATCTTCTCCATTACCTTACATAGCGTGCATGTCTTTATCTTACACGAGATGCCTTTGTTTAATGATTCCTCTCTTCTTTCTTAAATATTCGGACTGTATTCACTTTTTTCTAGATGTATGGTATTTGTTATATTATATTAACCCATGAGCCGTTTCCCACCAAGGCAGGGTGGCCCAAAAAAAAAACGAAATACTTTCATAATTCACTCCATCACTGTCTTGCCAGAGGATCGCTTACACTACAGTTATAAATCTGTAATATTTACACTCCTCCTTCAGCTGGCAATTGTCCAGTGTAAATTGAGTAGTTGAAGATACTATTTAATGGTTCACACAGTACTTCTGCTCACTCCCATAGAATCCATGGTGACACGTTTTCAGGTTCCATTGCCTTTGATGTATCCATCTCACTTAAATATTTCTTTTATCTTTTACCTTGTTGAGTACATGTTTCCCAATACCAGACGGCGGACTCGTCGCTCTAGGTACTCTGTTATTGTCCGCTTCTAGTGAGAATACGACTTAAATTATTTGTTGAATATTTTAAAGACGTCTTTGTAATCCATCCATCTTCCTCCTTTAGTCGAATTATCTTGCCTTTTACTGTCTTCTGATGCTGTTTTGAGTCAGTTTAGGCTCTGTCTTGGGCTTTGCTGGTATGTTATTCTCTGCTGGTATGTTATTCTCTGCTGGTATGTTATTCTCTGCTGGTATGTTATTCTCTGCTGGTATGTTATTCTCTGCTGGTATGTTATTCTCTGCTGGTATGTTATTCTCTGGTAGTCTCTGTTTACACTCTTGCATATTCGTTTCTGACGCTTTTTCTCACTTCTTTGTTTTCGACTGTCCTTCGCTTTCTATTGTTTTTTCAAGCTCTTCCTCTTTCCATTTTTTCTTTCACGTATCCTTGCTTGAACGAAGGGCTCTGTTTTTGAGATTTTCTACCCGTCTGGATATAAATTTCTCCTCTGTCTCCCGGCACTTCCCGGCTGGCACTCCATTATCTCATTTATTGACTTTCTATCCAGTTCCCTTTCCCACTGCACTGCCTTTAGGAATTCCATCATACCTTCAAAGTTCCTTCTTCTGAAATCTGGTGTCTCACGCCCTTCACCTGCCCCTCACCCTAAATATTTAATTTCACGAGAAATACGAAGTTCATTCAGTACTGTATGATCACTAGAACACGGAATCTCTTTTATTATATATCACTTATGACAGATGTATGTGTATTAAAACCAAGATCCAGCCCTGCTGGGGTCCTCGTCATTTTCTCTCATATTGACCTTAACTTGCTGATACAAAAGTTTTCCCTAACTCCCTCCATCATCCTAGCTCCCATGTAGGTCGCAGTTCTCTCAGTTTCTTTGTAGTTCAAATCACACATGATTAATAACTTCACTTTAGTCCTGAGCTCTCCTTGCTTCTTGTGCTAAGGTGTCGATCACTGCCATGTTGTTCTCTTCATATTCCTGTCTTGGTCTCCTCTTGTTTGGTGGTGGGATGTACATCGCTGCAACCATCATTCTAAGTTATACGTCCTTCATCTATGTACACACTTTGTAATCAATTGCCTTATTTGCATGTGTCCCCATCTCTTCAAAAATCATTAATTTCTAACTCTCAAAATCACCTCTTACCATGTATACTCTACAGGCTTATTCCCTAAAATTATTGTACTCTCTTTTCTTCCCTTTGCCTTTATACATAGGAACTATGCATAGTCTATATTATATAATTTCATTAGTTTTGTTCAATAATCCATCCAGGTTGGTGTACCATGCTAAGTTTTCTTTCCTTTATCATATTCTGCTTGTTGCGGTAATTTGTTAATCACATTGCTGGAGTAGGATAGAAATAGCTGGGGCAGGTGTGTGCATCAGTATAGGGAATGGCAGGTGTGTGCATCGGTACAGGGACTGGCCGGTGTGTACATCAGTACAGGGACTGCCAGGTGTCTGCCTCAGTGCAGGGACAGGAAAGTGTGTGCATCAGTACAGGAACTGGCAGGTGTGTGCATCAGTACAGGGAATGGCAGGTGTGTGCATCGTTACAGGGACAGGAAGGTGTGTGCATAGGTACAGGGACAGGAAGGTGTGTGCATCAAAACAGGGACTGGCAGGTGTGTGCATCAAAACAGGGGCTGGCAGGTGTGTGCATCAGTACATGGAATGGCAGGTGTGTGCATCATTACAGGGACAGGAAGGTGTGTGCATCAGTACAGGAACTGGCAGGTGTGTGCATAAGTACAGGGAACGGCAGGTGTGTGCATCGTTACAGGGACAGGAAGGTGTGTGCATCAGTATAGGGACAGGCAGGTGTGTGCATCAGTACAGGGACTGGCAGGTGTGTGCATCAGTACAGGGACTGGCAGGTGTGTGCATCAGTACAGGGACTGACACGTGTGTGCATCAGTATAGGGATTGACAGGTGTGAGCATCAGTACAGGGACTGGCATCAGTGTATATCAGTACAAGGGCAGCCAGGTGTGTGCATCAGTAGAGGGACAGGCAGGTGTGTGCATCAGTACAGGAACAGTCAGGTGTGTGCATCAGTACAAGGACTGGTAGGTGTTTACGCCAGTACAGGGACTGGTATGTGTGTGCACCAGTACAGGGACAGGGGACAGGCAGGTGTGTGCATCAGTACAAGGACTGGTAGGTGTTTACGCCAGTACAGGGACTGGTATGTGTGTGCACCAGTACAGGGACAGGGGACAGGCAGGTGTGTGCATCAGTATAGGGACAGACAGGTGTGTGCATCAATACAGGGACAGGCAGGTGTGTGCATCAGTATAGGGACTGGCAGATATGTGCATCAGTATAGGGACTGGCAGGTGTGTACATCGGTACAGGGACATTCAGGTGTATTCAGCAGTACAGGGATTGGCAGGTGTGTACATCAGTACAGGGACAGGCAGGTGTGTGCATCAGCACAGGGACTGGCAGGGAAAGTGTGCGCGTCAATACAAGGACTGGCAGGTGTGTGTGCATCAGCTGAAGGGCAGGCAGGTGAGTGCATCAGTACATGGACTGGCAGGTGTGTGCATCAGTACAGGGACAGGCAGGTGTGTGCATCAGTACAGGGACAGGCAGGTGTGTGCATCAGTACAGCGACAGGCAGGTGTGTGCATCAGTACACGGACAGTCAGGTGTGTGCACCAGTACAGGGACAGGCAGGTATGTGCACTAGTACAGGAACAGGCAGGTGTGTGCACCAGTACAGGGACATGCAGGTGTGTGCACCAGTACAGGGACAGGCAAGTGTGTGCATCATTACAGCGACAGGCAGGTGTGTGCATCAGTACAGGGACAGGCAGATGTGTGCATCAGTACATGGACTGGCAGGTGTGTGTACCAGTACAGGGACTGGCAGATGTGTGCACCAGCACAGGGACAGGCAGGTATGTGCACCAGTACAGGGACAGGCAGGTGTGTGCACCAGTACAGGGGCAGGCAGGTGCGTGCACCAATACAGAGACAGGCAGGTGTGTGCACCAGTACAAGGACAGGCAAGTGTGTGCATTAGTACGGGGACAGGCAGGTGTGTGTGCATCGGTACAGGGACAGGCAGGTGTGTGCATCAGTACAGGGATAGGCAGGTGTGTGCATCAGTACAGGGATAGGCAGGTGTGTGCATCATTACAGAGACTGGCAGGTGTGTGCATCAGTACAGAGACAGGCAGGTGTGTGTGCATCAATACATGGACAGGCAGGTGTGTGCATCAGAACAGGGAGAAGCAGGTGTGTGCATCAGTACAGGGACAGGCAGGTGTGTGCATCAGTACAGGGACAGGCAGGTGTGTGCATCAGTACAGGGAGAGGCAAGAGTGTGCATCAATACAGGGACTAGCAGGTGTGTGCGTCAGTACAGGGACTGGCAGGTGTGTGCATAAGTACAGGGACTGGCAGGCGTGTGCATCAGTACAGGGACTGGAAGGTGTGTGCACCAGTACACGGACTGGCAGGTGTGTGCATCAATGCAGGGACTGGCAGGTGTGTGCATCAGTACAGGGACTGGCAGGTGTGTTCATCAGTACAGGGACTTGCAGGTGTGTCCATCAGTACAGGGGCTGGCAGGTGTGTGCATCAGTACAGGGACTGGCACGTGTGTGCATCAGTACAGGAACAGTCAGGTGTGTGCATCAGTACAAGGACTGGTAGGTGTTTACGCCAGTACAGGGACAGGGGACAGGCAGGTGTGTGCGTCAGTATAGGGTCAGGCAGGTGTGTGCATCAATGCAGGGACAGGTAGGTGTGTGCATCAGTATAGGGAATGGCAGGTGTGTGCATCAGTACAGGGACAGGCAGGTGTGTGCATCAGTACAGGGAACGGCAGGTGTGTGCATCAGTACAGGGACAGGCAGGTGTCTGCATCAGCACAGGGACTGGCAGGGCAGGTCTGTGCATTATTACAAGGACTGGCAGGTGTGAGCGTCAATACAAGGACTGGCAGGTGTGTGTGCATCAGCTGAAGGTCAGGCAGGTGAGTGCATCAGTACATGGACTGGCAGGTGTGTGCATCAGTACAGGGACAGGCAGGTGTGTGCACCAGGACAGGGACAGGCAGGTGTATGCATCAGTACAAGGACAGGTAGGTGTGTGCATCAGTACAGGGACAGGCAGGAGTGTGTGTCAGTACAGGGACAGGCAGGTGTGTGCACCAGGACAGGGACAGGCAGGTGTATGCATCAGTACAAGGACAGGCAGGTGTGTGCATCAATACAGGGACAGGTAGGTGTGTGCATCAGTACAGGGGCAGGTAGGTGTGTGCATCAATACAGGGACAGGCAGGTGTATGCATCAGTACAAGGACAGGCAGGTGTGAGCATCAATACAGGGACAGGCAGGTGTATGCATCAGTACAAGGACAGGCAGGTGTGTGCATCAATACAGGGACAGGCAGGTGTGTGCATCAGTACAGGGAATGGCAGGTGTGTGCATCAGTACAGGGACAGGCAGGTGTCTGCATCAGCACAGGGACTGGCAGGGCAGGTGTGTGCATTATTACAAGGACTGGCAGGTGTGAGCGTCAATACAAGGACTGGCAGGTGTGTGTGCATCAGCTGAAGGTCAGGCAGGTGAGTGCATCAGTACATGGACTGGCAGGTGTGTGCATCAGTACAGGGACAGGCAGGTGTGTGCATCAGTACAGGGACAGGCAGATGAGTGTGCATCAGTACATGGACAGGTAGGTGTGTGCATCAGTACATGGACAGGCAGGTGTGTGTGTCAGTACAGGGACAGGCAGGTGTGTGCACCAGCACAGGGACAGGCAGGTGTATGCATCAGTACAAGGACAGGCAGGTATGTGCATCAATACAGGGACAGGTAGGTGTGTGCATATGTACAGGGACAGGCAGGTGTGTGCATCAGTACAGGGGCAGGTAGGTGTGTGCATCAATACAGGGACAGGCAGGTGTATGCATCAGTACAAGGACAGGCAGGTGTGTGCATCAATACAGGGACAGGCAGGTGTATGCATCAGTACAAGGACAGGCAGGTGTGTGCATCAATACAGGGACAGGCAGGTGTATGCATCAGTACAAGGACAAGCAGGTGTGTGCATCAGTACAGGGACAGGCAGGTGTGTGCATCAGTACAGGGACAGGCAGGTGTGTGTGCATCAGTACAGGGACAAGCAGGTGTGTGCATCAGTACAGGGACAGGCAGGTGTGTGCATCAGTACAGGGACAGGCAGGTGTGTGCATCAGTACAGGGACAGGCAGGTGTGTGATTCAGTACAGGGACAGCCTGGAGTGTGCATCAGTACAGGGACAGGCAGGTGTGTGCATCAGTACAGGGACAGGCAGGTGTGTGCATCAGTACAGGGACAGGCAGGTGTGTGCATCAGTACAGGGACAGGCAGGTGTGTGCATCAGTACAGGGACAGGCAGGTGTGTGCATCAGTACAGGGACAGGCAGGTGAGTGCATCAGTACAGGGACAGGCAGGTGTGTGCATCAGTACAGGGACAGGCAGGTGTGTGCATCAGTACAGGGACAGGCAGGTGTGTGCATCAGTACAGGGACAGGCAGGTGTGTGCATCAGTACAGGGACAGCCTGGAGTGTGCATCAGTACAGGGACAGGCAGGTGTATGCATCAGTACAGGGACAGGCAAGTGTGTGCATCAGTACAGGGACAGGCAGGTGTGTGCATCAGTACAGGGACAGGCAGGTGTGTGCATCAGTACAGGGACAGGCAGGTGTGTGCATCAGTACAGGGACAGGCAGGTGTGTGCATCAGTACAGGGACAGCCTGGAGTGTGCATCAGTACAGGGACAGGCAGGTGTATGCATCAGTACAGGGACAGGCAGGTGTGTGCATCAGTACAGGGACAGGCAGGTGTGTGCATCAGTACAGGGACAGGCAGGTGTGTGCATCAGTACAGGGACAGCCTGGAGTGTGCATCAGTACAGGGACAGGCAGGTGTGTGCATCAGTACAGGGACAGGCAGGTGTGTGCATCAGTACAGGGACAGCCTGGAGTGTGCATCAGTACAGGGACAGGCAGGTGTGTGCATCAGTACAGGGACAGGCAGGTGTGTGCATCAGTACAGGGACAGGCAGGTGTGTGCATCAGTACAGGGACAGGCAGGTGTATGCATCAGTACAAGGACAGGTAGGTGTGTGCATCAGTACAGGGACAGCCTGGAGTGTGCATCAGTACAGGGACAGGCAGGTGTGTGCATCAGTACAGGGACAGGCAGATGAGTGTGCATCAGTACATGGACAGGCAGGTGTGTGCATCAGTACAGGGACAGGCAGATGAGTGTGCATCAGTACATGGACAGGCAGGTGTGTGCATCAGTACAGGGACAGGCAGGTGTATGCATCAGTACAAGGACAGGCAGGTGTGTGCACCAGCACAGGGACAGGCAGGTGTATGCATCAGTACAGGGACAGGCAGATGAGTGTGCATCAGTACAAGGACAGGCAGGTGTGTGCATCAGTACAGGGACAGGCAGGTGTATGCATCAGTACAAGGACAGGCAGGTGTGTGCACCAGCACAGGGACAGGCAGGTGTATGCATCAGTACAAGGACAGGCAGGTGTGTGCATCAATACAGGGACAGGCAGGTGTATGCATCAGTACAAGGACAGGCAGGTGTGTGCACCAGCACAGGGACAGGCAGGTGTATGCATCAGTACAAGGACAGGCAGGTGTGTGCACCAGCACAGGGACAGGCAGGTGTATGCATCAGTACAGGGACAGGCAGGTGTGTGCATCAGTACAGGGACAGGCAGGTGTGTGCATCAGTACAGGCACAGGCAGGTGTGTGCATCAGTACAGGGACAGGCAGGTGTGTGCATCAGTACAGTTACAGGCAGGTGTGTGCATCAGTACAGGGACAGGCAGGTGTGTGCATCACTACAGGGACAGGCAGGTGTGTGCATCACTACAGGGACAGGCAGGTGTGTGCATCAGTACAGGGACAGGCAGGTGTGTGCATCAGTACAGGGACAGGCAGGTGTGTGCATCACTACAGGGACAGGCTGGTGTGTGCATCAGTACAGGGACAGGCAGGTGTGTGCATCAGTACAGGGACAGGCAGGTGTGTGCATCAGTACAGGGACAGGCTGGTGTGTGCATCAGTACAGGGACAGGCAGGTGTGTGCATCAGTACAGGGACAGGCAGGTGTGTGCATCAGTACAGGGACAGGCAGGTGTGTGCTTCAGTACAGGGACAGGCAGGTGTGTGCATCAGTACATGGACAGGCAGGTGTGTGCATCAATACAGGGACAGACAGGTGTATGCATCAGTACAAGGACAGGCAGGTGTGTGCATCAATACAGGGACAGGCAGGTGTGTGCATCAGTACAGGGAATGGCAGGTGTGTGCATCAGTACAGGGACAGGCAGGTGTCTGCATCAACACAGGGACTGGCAGGGCAGGTGTGTGCATTATTACAAGGACTGGCAGGTGTGAGCGTCAATACAAGGACTGGCAGGTGTGTGTGCATCAGCTGAAGGTCAGGCAGGTGAGTGCATCAGTACATGGACTGGCAGGTGTGTGCATCAGTACAGGGACAGGCAGGTGTGTGCATCAGTACAGGGACAGGCAGATGAGTGTGCATCAGTACATGGACAGGCAGGTGTGTGCATCAGTACATGGACAGGCAGGTGTGTGCATCAGTACAGGGACAGGCAGATGAGTGTGCATCAGTACATGGACAGGTAGGTGTGTGCATCAGTACATGGACAGGCAGGTGTGTGTGTCAGTACAGGGACAGGCAGGTGTGTGCACCAGCACAGGGACAGGCAGGTGTTTGCATCAGTACAAGGACAGGCAGGTGTGTGCATCAATACAGGGACAGGTAGGTGTGTGCATAAGTACAGGGACAGGCAGCTGTGTGCATCAGTACAGGGGCAGGTAGGTGTGTGCATCAATACAGGGACAGGCAGGTGTATGCATCAGTACAAGGACAGGCAGGTGTGTGCATCAATACAGGGACAGGCAGGTGTATGCATCAGTACAAGGACAGGCAGGTGTGTGCATCAATACAGGGACAGGCAGGTGTATGCATCAGTACAAGGACAAGCAGGTGTGTGCATCAGTACAGGGACAGGCAGGTGTGTGCATCAGTACAGGGACAAGCAGGTGTGTGCATCAGTACAGGGACAGGCAGGTGTGTGCAGCAGTACAGGGACAGGCAGGTGTGTGCATCAGTACAGGGACAGGCAGGTGTGTGCATCAGTACAGGGACAGCCTGGAGTGTGCATCAGTACAGGGACAGGCAGGTGTGTGCATCAGTACAGGCAGAGGCAGGTGTGTGCATCAGTACAGGGACAGGCAGGTGTGTGCATCAGTACAGTTACAGGCAGGTGTGTGCATCAGTACAGGGACAGGCAGGAGTGTGCATCAGTACAGGGACAGGCAGGTGTGTGCATCAGCACAGGGACAGGCAGGTGTGTGCATCAGTACAGGGACAGGCAGGTGTGTGCATCAGTACAGTTACAGGCAGGTGTGTGCATCAGTACAGGGACAGGCAGGAGTGTGCATCAGTACAGGGACAGGCAGGTGTGTGCATCAGTACAGGGACAGGCAGGTGTGTGCATCAGTACAGGGACAGGCAGGTGTGTGCATCAGTACAGGGACAGGCAGGTGTGTGCATCAGTACAGGGACAGGCAGGTGTGTGCATCAGTACAGGGACAGGCAGGTGTGTGCATCAGTACAGGGACAGGCAGGTGTGTGCATCAGTACATGGACAGGCAGGTGTGTGCATCAGTACAGGGACAGGCAGGTGTGTGCATCAGTACAGGGACAGGCAGGTGTGTGCATCAGTACAGGGACAGGCAGGTGTGTGCATCAGTACAGGGACAGGCAGGTGTGTGCATCAGTACAGGGACAGGCAGGTGTGTGCATCAGTACAGGGACAGGCAGGTGTGTGCATCAGTACAGGGACAGGCAGGTGTGTGCATCAGTACAGGGACAGGCAGGTGTGTGCATCAGTACAGGGACAGGCAGGTGTGTGCATCAGTACATGGACAGGCAGGTGTGTGCATCAGTACAGGGACAGGCAGGTGTGTGCATCAGTACAGGGACAGGCAGGTGTGTGCATCAGTACAGGGACAGGCAGGTGTGTGCATCAGTACAGGGACAGGCAGGTGTGTGCATCAGTACAGGGACAGGCAGGTGTGTGCATCAGTACAGGGACAGGCAGGTGTGTGCATCAGTACAGGGACAGCCTGGAGTGTGCATCAGTACAGGGACAGGCAGGTGTGTGCATCAGTACAGGGACAGGCAGGTGTGTGCATCAGTACAGGAACAGGCAGGTGTGTGCATCAGTACAGTTACAGGCAGGTGTGTGCATGAGTACAGGGACAGGCAGGTGTGTGCATAAGTACAGGGACAGGCAGGTGTGTGCATCAGTACAGGGACAGGCAGGAGTGTGCGTCAGTACAGGGACAGGCAGGTGTGTGCATCAGTACAGGGACAGGCAGGTGTGTGCATCAGTACAAGGACAGGCAGGTGTGTGCATCAGTACAGGGACAGGCAGGTGTGTGCATCAGTACAGGGACAGCCTGGAGTGTGCATCAGTACAGGGACAGGCAGGTGTGAGCATCAGTACAGGAACAGGCAGTTGTGTGCATCAGTACAGACTGCGGGTTCTCTCTTGGAGAGATATTCTCAAGACCTTGTTAATATCCCCTTTATTAATACCTATCTTCCACTTATACACTTCGATCAGGTCTCCCCTCATTCTTCGTCTAACAAGTGAATGTAACTTAAGAGTCTTCAATCTTTCTTCATAAGGAAGATTTCTAATGCTATGTATTAATTTAGTCATCCTACGCTGAATGTTTTCTAACGAATTTATGTCCATTCTGTAATATGGAGACCAGAATTGAACTGCATAATCTAGGTGAGGCCTTACTAATGATGTATAAAGCTGCAGTATGACCTCTGGACTTCTGTTGCTTACACTTCTTGATATAAATCCCAGTAATCTATTTGCCTTATTACGTACGCTTAGGCATTGCTGTCTTGGTTTAAGGTTGCTGCTTACCATAACCCCCAAGTCCTTTTCGCAATCTGTATGGTTAAGTTCTACATTATTTAACTTATAAGTGCTAGGGTTATGGACACTCCCGAGCTTCAGAACCTTGCATTTATCTACATTGAACTGCATCTGCCACTTTTCTGACCAAGAGTAGAGTTTGTCTAAATCCTCCTGAAGTTCCCTAACATCTACGTTTGAATCAATTATCCTACCTATCTTCGTGTCATCGGCGAATTTGCTCATATCACTAGTAATTCCTTCATCAAGATCATTGATATATATTATAAACAACAACGGGCCCAAGACTGATCCCTGTGGAACGCCACTTGTTACTGATCCCCACTCGGATTTAACCCCATTTATGGACACTCTTTGCTTCCTGTCTGTGAGCCATGATTCGATCCACGAGAGCACCCTTCCCCCAATGCCATGAGCTGCTACTTTCTTCAACAGTCTTTGGTGTGGAACTCTATCAAATGCCTTACTAAAATCTAAGTAAATAATATCAAATTCTTTATCGTGGTCAACAGCCTCAAAAGCTTTACTGAAGAAAGTTAATAAATTAGTTAGACAAGACCGGCCTCTTGTGAATCCATGCTGAGTATCATTAATCAAGCTATGCTTATCGAGATGGCTTCTTATAATCTCAGCTATAATTGACTCTAGTAATTTGCCTACAATTGAGGTCAGGCTTATTGGGCGGTAATTTGACGGTAACGACTTGTCCCCTGTTTTAAAAATAGGAATTACATTCGCCATCTTCCACATATCAGACACTGCACCTGTTTGAAGAGATAAATTAAAAATATTTGTTAATGGTTCACAGACTTCCATTTTGCATTCCTTTAGAACCCTTGAAAAAACCTCATCAGGACCCGGTGACTTATTTTGCTTCAGTCTGTCTATCTGCTTCACAACCATTTCACTAGTGACTGTGATGTTACATAATTTATCTTCTTCTGATCCACTATAAAAATTAATTACCGGAATATTATTAGTGTCTTCCTGTGTAAAAACCGAGAGAAAATAATTATTTAAAATCGAGCACATTTCATTCTCTTTGTCAGTAAGATGCCCACAGTTATTTTTAAGGGGACCTATCTTATCTCTGACTTTTGTTCTATAGACCTGGAAAAAACTTTTTGGGTTAGTTTTAGAATCCCTAGCAACTTTAATTTCATAGTCTCTTTTAGCTTTTCTTATCCCCTTTTTAATGTCCCTCTTAATGTCAATATACTGATTCATAAGATGACCCTCGCCTCTTTTGATACGCCTATAAATTCCTTTCTTATGCCCTAGTAGATATTTCAGCCTATTATTCATCCATTTTGGGTCATTTCTATTTGATCTAATTTCCTTATAAGGGATAAACGTTCTTTGAGCAGCATGTATTGTGTTCAGAAAACTGTCATATTGATAGCTCTCTTCGTTACCCCAGTCAACAGATGATAAGTGTTCTCTAAGCCCATCGTAATCTGCTAAGCGAAAATCTGGGACTGTTACTGAGTTATCCCTACTATCATACTTCCATTCAATTCTACATGTAATTGATTTGTGGTCGCTAGCACCCAGTTCCTCTGAAACTTCTAAATTATTAACAAGGGATTCATTGTTTGCCAGAACTAAGTCAAGCAGGTTATTACCCCTTGTAGGTTCTGTCACAAACTGCTTCAAAAAACAATCCTGAACTACTTCTAAGAAATCGTATGATTCTAAATTCCCAGTCAAGAAATTCCAATCAATATGACTAAAGTTAAAGTCTCCTAGAATTACTACATTATCGTGCCTTGTGGCCCTAACAATTTCCTCCCATAGTAGTCTCCCCTGGTCCCTATCTAAATTTGGGGGACGGTATATCACACCTAAAATTAATTTTTCATGCCCCTCTGAAAATTCTATCCAAACAGACTCTGTATGTGTTACTTCAGACTTAATACCCGTTTTTATGCAACAGTTCAAGCGATCTCGGACATACAATGCCACCCCACCCCCCTTCCCGATACTTCTATCTACTTGGAACAATTTAAAACCCTGAATGTGACATTCTGCAGGCATGTCCCGACTTTTTGAATTAAACCACGTCTCAGTAATGGCAAATACATCTATGTTACCTGCACTAGCAACTAGTCTCAACTCGTCCATCTTATTCCTAGCACTGCGACTATTTGTGTAATAAATATTTAATGACCCTCCTATCTCTTTACCCTTCCTGCTCCTTTCTGTTATTCCACTAAACCTATTACTGTCATTGTCAATTAATGCCACTGGCTTTCCAATATCCTCCTCATTTTGCCTATTACTAGTTCTCCTAGTACTCATGTTACTACCCTGCGACTTCACAGTTTTCCCGCCAAAACCCATACCACTAACTATTCCTAGTTTAAAGACCTAACAGCTCCCTCCACTGCGTTGGCCAGTGCTACCACCCCACACCTACAGATAATAGGATTGCTCCCATTACCTCTCATGATGTCATCCAGACGGCTAACAATATCCTTCATCCCAGCCCCAGGAAAACATACTCTCTGCCTCCTACTCCTATCCTTCAAACAGAATGCCCTATCCATGTACCTAATCTGGCTATCCCCAACAACAACAATGTTTTTACCTTCCTTGGCGTCGTCCAGTACAAGGACAGGCAGGTGTGTGCACCAGCACAGGGACAGGCAGGTGTATGCATCAGTACAAGGACAGGCAGGTGTGTGCATCAATACAGGGACAGGTAGGTGTGTGCACAAGTACAGGGACAGGCAGGTGTGTGCATCAGTACAGGGGCAGGTAGGTGTGTGCATCAATACAGGGACAGGCAGGTGTGTGCATCAGTACAAGGACAGGCAGGTGTTTGCATCAATACAGGGACAGGCAGGTGTATGCATCAGTACAAGGACAGGCAGGTGTGTGCATCAATACAGGGACAGGCAGGTGTGTGCATCAGTACAGGGAATGGCAGGTGTGTGCATCAGTACAGGAACAGGCAGGTGTCTGCATCAGCACAGGGACTGGCAGGGCAGGTGTGTGCATTATTACAAGGACTGGCAGGTGTGAGCGTCAATACAAGGACTGGCAGGTGTGTGTGCATCAGCTGAAGGTCAGGCAGGTGAGTGCATCAGTACATGGACTGGCAGGTGTGTGCATCAGTACAGGGACAGGCAGGTGTGTGCATCAGTACAGGGACAGGCAGATGAGTGTGCATCAGTACATGGACAGGTAGGTGTGTGCATCAGTACATGGACAGGCAGGTGTGTGTGTCAGTACAGGGACAGGCAGGTGTGTGCACCAGCACAGGGACAGGCAGGTGTATGCATCAGTACAAGGACAGGCAGGTGTGTGCATCAATACAGGGACAGGTAGGTGTGTGCATAAGTACAGGGACAGGCAGGTGTGTGCATCAGTACAGGGGCAGGTAGGTGTGTGCATCAATACAGGGACAGGCAGGTGTATGCATCAGTACAAGGACAGGCAGGTGTGTGCATCAATACAGGGACAGGCAGGTGTATGCATCAGTACAAGGACAGGCAGGTGTGTGCATCAATACAGGGACAGGCAGGTGTATGCATCAGTACAAGGACAGGCAGGTGTGTGCATCAGTACAGGGACAGGCAGGTGTGTGCATCAGTACAGGGACAGGCAGGTGTGTGCATCAGTACAGGGACAAGCAGGTGTGTGCATCAGTACAGGGACAGGCAGGTGTGTGCATTAGTACAGGGACAGGCAGGTGTGTGCATCAGTACAGGGACAGGCAGGTGTGTGCATCAGTACAGGGACAGCCTGGAGTGTGCATCAGTAC
Source organism: Cherax quadricarinatus (assembly GCF_038502225.1). NCBI lineage: Eukaryota > Metazoa > Arthropoda > Malacostraca > Decapoda > Parastacidae > Cherax > Cherax quadricarinatus. Next base: position 57,452,310 of record NC_091300.1, on the reverse strand, counting down.
AGGGACAGGCAGGTGTGTGCATCAGTACAGGGACAGGCAGGTGTGTGCATCAGTACAGGGACAGGCAGGTGTGTGCATCAGTACAGGGACAGGCAGGTGTGTGCATCAGTACAGGGACAGGCAGGTGTGTGCATCAGTACAGGGACAGGCAGGTGTGTGCATCAGTACAGGGACAGGCAGGTGTGTGCATCAGTACAGGAACAGGCAGGTGTGTGCATCAGTACAGTTACAGGCAGGTGTGTGCATGAGTACAGGGACAGGCAGGTGTGTGCATAAGTACAGGGACAGGCAGGTGTGTGCATCAGTACAGGGACAGGCAGGTGTGTGCATCAGTACAGGGACAGGCAGGTGTGTGCATCAGTACAGGGACAGCCTGGAGTGTGCATCAGTACAGGGACAGGCAGGTGTGTGCATCAGTACAGGGACAGGCAGGTGTGTGCATCAGTACAGGAACAGGCAGGTGTGTGCATCAGTACAGTTACAGGCAGGTGTGTGCATCAGTACAGGGACAGGCAGGTGTGTGCATCAGTACAGGGACAGGCAGGTGTGTGCATCAGTACAGGGACAGGCAGGTGTGTGCATCAGTACAGGGACAGGCAGGAGTGTGCATCAGTACAGGGACAGGCAGGTGTGTGCATCAGTACAGGGACAGGCAGGTGTGTGCATCAGTACAGGAACAGGCAGGTGTGTGCATCAGTACAGTTACAGGCAGGTGTGTGCATCAGTACAGGGACAGGCAGGTGTGTGCATCAGTACAGGGACAGGCAGGTGTGTGCATCAGTACAGGGACAGGCAGGTGTGTGCATCAGTACAGGGACAGGCAGGAGTGTGCATCAGTACAGGGACAGGCAGGTGTGTGCATCAGTACAGGGACAGGCAGGTGTGTGCATCAGTACAGGGACAGGCAGGTGTGTGCATCAGTACAGGGACAGGCAGGTGTGTGCATCAGTACAGGGACAGGCAGGTGTGTGCATCAGTACAGGGACAGGCAGGTGTGTGCATCAGTACAGGGACAGGCAGGTGTGTGCATCAGTACAGGGACAGGCAGGTGTGTGCATCAGTACAGGGACATGCAGGTGTGTGTCCCAAAGTTTAGACGTTGTTTGTCTTGGATTAGTTAACAATTTTCAGAAAAATTCCCATGTTCTCAAGGTATTCCAGTGAGTCCTTTACTCAGGCATAATAGCGTTTTTCATATGCTCCTCCTTTGCTGTACTGGACATCCTCTTAGATTCCTCGTGATGGGACTTTAAATTTCTTTTTAAACTCCTCATAGAATTTGTTCTTAGATTGTATAACTCACCTGCACTCTCCTCTGCTCCTAGGGATTTCTGAACTTCACATTTAGTATTCCTGCATTCATGGATATGTAGGACTGACTTTAAATAAGAGCAAGTCGATCTCCTTGTGGTTAAAGTCACCCATGATCAGGAGCTTTGCCCTGCATGCATGAGCTCTTCTGGGCACTCTAGCCAGTGTGTCAACCATCGCTCTATTGCTCTCGTCGTACTCTTTCCTTGGCCTCCTGCTGTTCTGTGGTGGGTTATACATCACTGCTATTACCATTTTGGGACCTCCAGAGTGAAGCGTTTCCGCTATGTAATCACTTTCTTCTCCGCTGTCTCCTCTCTCCAGCTCTTCAAAATTCCAGCGATTTTTGATCAGCAATGCCACTCCTCCACCCCCCCCCCCTTTTCCCTCTGTCTTTCCTCAGGATCTGGTATCCCGTTGGAAAGATGGCATCTGTTATCGTACCTGTAAGCTTGGTTTCTGTGACAGCTATGATGTCCGGTGATGCCTCTTTGACTCTTTCATGCCACTCCTCCCACTTATTTGTTATTCCATCAGCGTTTGTGTACCATACCTTCAGTTTCCTTTCCAACACTGTGGTTTGGGGGGCCTGTGAGGGTGGGAGACCTGGTAGCATACTGTGGGATTCTGTAGCTCGGTGTTGGGTGGAGGCTGTGGGTATGGATTGTAATGTGTGTTGGGATGGTGTGATAGGTTGTATGGTTCTGAGAATAGTTGTGTGTGTGCTTTCCCTTGCTGTTCTGTTCTGCTCTGACTGACCTCTGCTGGTTCCATCCTTGTCTCTTTTCCTAGCTCCTTTCGCTTTTTTGTCCTCTCCATCAGCTGCTGTCGTTCTGATTGTGTTCTGTCTCTGTCTTTGAACATCCTCTTGTACTCTTCCGAGTATTTCAATCGTGGTTTCTCTTGGAGGATCCTGTTCCGCACTGTTTCCGTCCTGAGAATCAGCTTGATTGGTCGGTTTCTCCCCTTCGAGTACCCCCCTATTCTCTGAAAATTTACAATCTCGTCCATCTCTTCACCTATTTCCGTGATGATTTTCTCAATCTTCTTTCTTTCTTCCTGCTGCCTTTCAGTGTGTGTCCTTTCCTCTCTCTCCTGAAGCCCATGGACAAACACTGATTTTGCCCTTTCCTCCTCCCATTGCCTCACCCTCTGTGACTCTGGATCCTGCCTGTATGTGGTCAGTTTCTCCTTTGATTTTTCCAGTGGCTCTTGATAGCATGGTTGTGCCTCAGCATTCGACCTATCACCCTCTCCATCTGCAACCAGCTGTTCTTCCCTTTCACTCCTTGGCCTTCCTTGGCAGGCTGATATGACCTTAGCATAATTCATAATTCCTTCCTTCCTGTTTGGCCTCGCAGCTTCATATGCTGTGTCTTCTCTGGTCACTGCCCCTGTAACTCGCTTCAGCCTATTTATCTCAACTTCTAGGACCCTTGTCTTGGCTACTGCAGTTTCGACTTGTGCCTCCCAATTCTTTGTCTCCTCCTCCAACCTCTTTTTCAATTTCACAGAGAGCTCTTTCTCCATTTTTTCAGAAAGCTCTTGTAATTTTTTCTCCCACTCTTGTTCCATCCTTTTCCACTGCTCCTCAATCCACTCATCCCTACCAGAACCATTCTCATCTGATCCTTGGTTCCTACGAGTCCCCACCATTTTTTTTTTTTTTTTTTTTTTTTTTTTTTTTTTTTTTTTTTTTTTTTTTTTGTGAGAGAAGAGAGAAGGGAAAGGTAGAAAGAGAGAGAGAGGGGAAGAGTGAGAAGGGAAATGGGGAGAGAGAGTGTGAGAGGGAGAAAGAGAGAGAAGGGAAGGGAAGGAGAGGGGGAGAGTGAGAATGGAAAAATGGGGAAGAGATGGAGAGAGGGAGAGAGAGAGAGAGAGAGAGAGAGAGAAGGGAAGATAGAAAGAGAGAGGGGGATAGTGAGAAGGAAAAAGGGGAAGAGAGAGAGAGAGAGAGAGAGAGAGAGAGAGAGAGAGAGAGAGAGAGAGAGAGAGAGAGAGAGAGAGAGAGAGAGAGAGAGAGAGAGAGAGAGAGAGATTTGTGTAACATCTTCCTTTAGTGGAAAAATGGATAGCATAAACAGTGTTTATTAAGTGATTGTGAGAAGGCAACACTTCCAGCTAGTCGGCCCACTGCCGCCCTCACTACCCACCCCGCTATAAACACCCCCACCCACTATACTCCACCCCACCCACGTTACCACCAACCAACCTCTCTCTCCTGTGAACTTCAAACCTACAAGCCTCCTCTGGGATGACTTCACATCGCAAAATAGCAAGAATATCTACGCTATCTGGCTATTGTCCCAGTAGTTACTGCAGTGTTTGTGGGTATACCACAAGGGACAAAATACTTCTTAGATGTAAGGAACCTACTTGTTCCAACTACTGCCACACAGATTGCATTCTAGAAGAAGAATTTTGTTGCAGCCAAGTTGAAAATTTCAGGATATCCATAATCCTGTGGTATATGTGGATACAAGCCTGGAGCTACAGGAGGAAAGTTCAGAAGTCCTACCTCAGGGACTCCTGTCCAAAGATCAAGACTGCCCTCTTGGGCTGTGTTGTAAAGTTGCAGCTAAGATAATCCATCACAGGGAAGCACTTCATGAGCTCCTCAAATCATTAGATAACCTACAAGCTATTGTAGAAGGCCAGTGCAAGCCTGCATCAAGTGACGTAAGCTGCTCAGCTGATGGTGACACTATTGACAAAGACTGGAAGTCCCACACTGAGCTTTACTCAGGGGTAAACAACTGGTGGAATTCTCTCATAGCTAAGGTCCCACAGACTGACAGAGTTCAAAACACTACCTTTGGGAATTCTAACACAATTCCTCTGACCACCACAGAGGGAGCAAATCCTCTTCCCAGCAACGAGGGAAGCCTTGGATCTGTTAATTCTCCTACACCTGACATCTCTGCTTCAGCCACTGCCAGTCTACTTGACAGTGTACATACCATCTCTGATCCTACACCTGTCAGCACACCTGCCGACACTATTCTAGAATCTGGTAGCAGTGCTCCGTCAGCAAGTTCTGAGCCAGGAGTTTCTCCACCAGAGAACGGTGCAGTTAATGATCAGGGAACTATCACTGCACCTGATCACCTACTGCGCCGAAGTACGAACAGCAGGGACACATCTGTCAGAACTGGTAGAGGACGGGGCAGAGGATGTGGAGGAGGACGTGGAGGAGGAAGACATCTACAGCCGTCTCACCCTCCACTAACACAGTTCCAGCGGCAGAATCTGAGGACAAATCTACAAAACACAGGAGGTGCAACAAATCCTAGTCCACCCTCCCAGGCACCTAGGCTGTGCTCTCGCTGTCACCGGAAGGGGCACACTGCCAACAACTGCCTGCGAGATACCAGGTGTAATTACTGCTACAAGAAAGGACATAAGGAGGACCAGTGTCGGAAGAAAAAGGAACTTGACAGACAGGGCCACCTGTTTAGAGACCTGTTCTCAGAACAAACCAGCAGGATCTCTGAATTGGTGAACACTCTCACACGTCACCCACTTAGCTACTCCTATCCCAGCCCAGCAGGTGGGATTGTGCCTTATACAAGACCACAGACTTACAGCCCTGCAGCTGCCTCAGTACCCTACCTCTCTCAAGGGCAGGCACCTTACATTCCCTACACACCCACCACCTCAAGCTGACCACTTCATCATGAGGAGCCAGTCTATCAGCATCCTGTCGGCCAACATTAGATGTTTCATTACTAATGTTGGAGAGCTCACACATAGTTTTGTGAACACTCGACGTCCCGACATGATAGCTGTTGTTGAAACATTTTTGGATGACAGGACTCCAGAAAATTTTGCAAGAATTGCTGGCTACACCTCATGGATGAGAAGAGACAGGCAAGGGCAAGGAGGAGGTGTTGCTGTGTGCTTCTCTAAAAGTGTTCATGCCCAGCACATTGATGTTGCCACCCCTACACATCTTGAAATGATGTTCTTCAAGCTCTGTATAAACACTAGTACCTCTGTACTAGCATGTGCAATGTACAGACCTCAGTGGCAACATGCAGACCCTATCAACTTCCTAATGGAAAATATTGACTCCCTTCTGCTACAACACAACTGTCAACATATTATAATTGTTGGTGACCTCAACCAGCACCTTATACAGAGGGACTTTGATGACCTTCTTGCAGTGTTTGACATGAGAAACTTTGTTGATTTCCCTACTCATATCTCTGGCTCCTCCCTTGACCCAGTAGTGAGTGATCTGGCAGAAGGCATAGTCACTTGTCAACCCCTCGGCTATGTTGGATCGTCTGACTACAAGGCTGTTTTTACCACACTTAAGATCCCAACAGAACGAGGTGAGGAGTCCACACGCCCAACCTGGCTATGGGAAAGAGGTAATTGGCCCAGCCCTTTGCTCTGAGCTCGCCACCACCGACTGGAATGCTCTTCTCCAAGGGGATGTTGACAACCAAGTGAAACCCTTCACTGGACACATCCTTAATCTACAACAAGAACACATTCCTCACCGGCAATATGTGACGAAGCCTACAGATCAGCCTTGGTTTGCCTTTCGTTGTAGAGAGGCTGCTACTGCTAAGTACAAAGCATGGCGAAGGTATAAGAGACATCCTACCACCTATAACAGGAACTTGCACATGCAAGCCTGTAGGCATATGGGTGATGTTCAAAAGTGGGCCATTGCTAAATGGGAGGTGGACACTAAAAGAAAGTTGGCATCAGGTAGGGTAGGCTCCAAAACCTGGTGGTCCCTGGTCAAGGACAGACAAGGTTATCTGCCTGATGAACTTATTCCACCTCTAAATCGACAGGATGGGACCACCTCTACTAGTAGTCAAGAGAAGACGGACCTCTTTGCTGAACACTTTGCTACCAAAATGCAAGTTCCTGATCCAGCAAGGGACCCTCCTTGGCTAGCTGCAAGAACTGTGTCAAAACTGTCAGTGGTGACAATAAGGCAGGAGGAGGTGCATTTCCTACTTAAATCGCTTGACCAAGAAAAGGCTGTGGGCCCAGACAAGTTGAGCCCAAGATTGTTGAGAAGATGTACAGACCAGCTAGCAGCACCTCTAACTCGCATCTTTCAGCACTGCCTAGTACAGTGTAAATGGTCCTCTCTATGGAAAGAGGCAAATGTAGTCCCTGTTCACAAAAAGAAGAGCAGAGCAGAAATCAGCAACTACAGACCAGTGTCACTCCTGTCAATCACTGGTAAGATCCTTGAGACAATAATCTCAAGACAAATGACAGAGTTTTTTGACTACCACTCACTACTTTGTGATCGTCAATATGGCTTCAGGAAAGGTTACTCTGCTGCTGATCTGTTGTTAAACCTCTCCACTAAGTGGCACCAGTCACTGGATGAATCCAAAGTCAGCTGTGTGGTAGCACTGGACATTGCTGGCGCTTTCGACCGGGTGTGGCACCAGGGCCTCTTAGCAAAACTTCAAGCACTGGGAATTGCAGGCTCTACGCTATGTCTCCTCAGTGATTACCTTCATGGTAGTTCTCTAAGTGTAGTTCTCAATGGAATGGAACCAGCAAGACATCCTATTGGGGCAAGTGTTCCACAAGGAAGCGTGCTGGGTCCATTGTTATGGAATGTCTACTTCAACGACCTTCTTCATCTCATCCCAGAATCACATGCATATGCAGACGACTGTACACTGACATTCACTTATCCAAGAGAAGAAATGCCAGCTGCTCTAAGCTACATCAATCACCAGCTGAGAGCTATATCAGCTTGGGGAAATAGATGGCAAGTAACATTTGCACCTGAGAAAACACAAATGATGATCGTCTCTAGGCACCATGATGGTAATGCTGGTGCAGTAGTAAGGAAGAATGGGAGGATGTTGGTATCCTTGGGGTGAAATTTGACTCCAAACTAACCATGAAGAACCATGTTGTAAATCTTGCAAACAAGGCAGCCAGGAAGCTTACAGCACTTCGCCGTATCTCCCATCTGCTTGACAGTAGGGGTTGCAAGATCCTGTACGAGGCACAAGTACGCTCGCACCTTGAGTATGCTCCACTTTCTTGGTTTGCCTGCCCCTCCCCCTCTCATCTGCGACTGCTTGACAGAGTAGAGAACAGAGCAAGACGTCTCATCTCTCGCCTGGACCCATCCTGGATAGATCTGTCATTTCAGCAGAGCCTTCAACATAGGAGGGATATGGGTGGCCTTACTGCTATGTACAAGGCCAATATTGTCAAAATACCACACTTGGATCCACTTCGAGGACAGCGTGAAACAAGCTTTTATGCCACAAGACGGGCAGAAAGCAGCAACTTCACTCTGGCTGTACCCTTCTCCAGAACATCACTCCATCTGAGATCATACATACCCAGGATGACTCGAGTATGGAACACATTCGTACAGCATAATGATGTCAACGAGATAAAGTCAGCTGATCAAATGAAAATGCTGGCCCACAGATGGCTCCAACTTCATCCTGTTCCCTACTTGTATGTCTCATAACAATAAAAATGCTTTCAAATGAGCTAATGTAGGTAACAGCTCTTAGGCTTGCCAATAAAGTTAGGAATCCTTAACCTGTAAATAGCTGTCAATAAAGCTAGGGATCCTTAACCTTGTCAAACCCTGTGTAGAGAGAGGGAGGAGAGAGGGAGAAAGAGAGGGGGAGAGGGAGGGAGAGAGAGATAGAGAAGGCAAAGAGAGGGGGAGAGAGAGGGGGGAGAGAGAGTGAAGGGAATGGTAGGAGAGGGGGAGAGTGAGAAGGGAAAATGGGGAAGAGAGAGAGCAAGAGAGAGAGGGAGGGAGAGAGAGAGAGAGAGAGAGAGAGAGAGAGAGAGAGAGAGAGAGAGAGAGAGAGAGACAGACAGACAGACAGACAGACAGACAGACAGAGAGAGACAGAGACAGAGACAGAGACAGAGACAGAGACAGAGAGAGAGAAAGAGAGAGAGAGAGAGAGAGAGAGAGAGAGAGAGAGAGAGAGAGAGAGAGAGAGAGAGAGAGAGAGAGGGAGAGAGGG
>NC_091300.1:57394001-57441501 GCF_038502225.1 Cherax quadricarinatus | reverse complement strand
CCACTCTGACACCTCGTCACGTACCATGACTCGTTGTTGCCTCCCTGTCAGGTATTCTCTGATCCATTGCAGTGCCTTTCCTGTTATGTGTGCCTGATCCTCTAGCTTTTGCAGTAACCTCTTGTGAGGAACTGTGCCGAAGGCCTTCTTGCAGTCCAAAAATACGCAATCGATCCACCCCTCTCTCTCTTGTCTTACTTCTGTCACCTAGTCATAAAACTCTAGCAGGTTTGTGACACAGGATTTTCCCTCCATGAAACCATGCTGGTTGTCAATTATACACTTGTTTCTTTCCAGGTGCTCCACCACTCTCCTCCTGATGATCTTCTCCATGACCTTGCATACTATACACGTTAGTGATACAGGTCTGTAGTTTAGTGCCTCATGTCTGTCTCCCTTTTTAAAAATTGGGACTACATTTGCCATCTTCCATACCTCGGGGAGCTGCCCAGTTTCAAATGATGTGTTGAAGATCTTTGTTAATGGTACACACAATATCTCTGCTCCCTCTTTAAGGACCCACGGAGAGATGTTGTCTGGTCCCACCGCCTGTGAGGTGTCAAGTTCACATAGCAGCTTCTTCAATTCCTCCTTGGTTATATGTACCTCATCCAGCACTTGCTGGTGCACCCCCCTGCTCTGATTTCCTGGAGTCCTACTGGTTTCCACTGTAAATACTTCTTTAAATCTTGTGTTGAGCTCCTGACATACCTTCCCGGTCGTTTCTTGTGAATTCCCCATCACCCTTCCTCAGTCTGATTACCTGGTCCGTGACTGTTGTTTTCCTCCTGATGTGGCTAAACAACAGCTTCGGGTCAGTCTTGACTTTCAATGCTATGTCATTTTCGTATTGCCGCTGAGCCTTCATTCTTATCTGTGCATATTCGTTTCTGGCTCTTCGGCTAATCTCTTTATTTTCCTGAGTTCTCTGTCTTCTGTACCTTTTCCATTATCTAGTTTTTCCCAACATATTCCTGCTGCTCTCTCCACTTGGAGCTCAACTATGTAGTCGAAGCACAGAACCACATGATCACCAGCTCCCAGGGGCCTTTCATACATGATATCCTCGATGTCAGAACTACTCAAGGTGAATACAAGGTCCAGTCTTGCTGGTTCATCCTCTCCTCTCTCTCTGGTAGTGTCTCTAACATGTTGATGCATGAGGTTTTCCAGTACCACATCCATCATCTTGGCTCTCCATGTTTCGGGACCCCCATGGGGCTCCAGGTTTTCCCAGTCAATCTCCTTGTCATTGAAATCACCCATAACTAGTAACTTTGCTCCCCCATGTGTGCTCTCCTGGCCACCTCGGCTAGTGTGTCGACCATTGCTCTGTTGCTCTCATCGTACTCTTCTCTTGGCCTCCTGCAGTTCTGTGGTGGGTTGTATATTACTGCAATTATCACCTTATGTCCCTCAGACTGGATTGTTCCTACTAAGTAGTCCCTTTCGCCCGTGCTATCCATTCCTTCCATTTTCTCAAACCCCCATTGGTTTTTAATGAGCAGTGCAACTCCTCCTCCCCCTCTCCTCCCTCTGTCTTTCCTGAGGATTTGATATCCGGATGGAAAGATTGAATCTGTTATTATTCTGGTGAGTTTTGTTTCTGTGAGTGCTATTATGTCTGGGGATGTCTCTTTGATTCTTTCGTGCCACTCCACACCTTCAACTTCTTTTCTAAGATTGTGGTCTGGGAGGTGTATTGGGTTGGGGAAGTGGGAGACCTGATAAGGAACTATGGGTGGTTGCTGTGGGGGTGGAGTTTGTAATGCAGTGGATGGGAGCATTGGATGTGGCATGGGTGTTTTGGTTTAGAGTGTTTGGTTGCACTGGGGTTGACCTGGTTGGGAGGCTTCTATAGGAAGTTGTGAGGGAGGCTGTATTTGATCTTCCTGTGTCTGGGATCTCCTGTCTGTCTTCTCCATCCCCTCTCTTTCCTCCTTTCGCCTTTGTACCATCTCTATCTGTTTCTGCCTTTCTGCTTGTGTTCTGTCGCGGTCGAGATACACCTTCCTGTATGCCGGCATGTCCCTTAATTGTGCTTTCTCCTGCAGGATCCTGTTCCGAGCCTGTAATGCTATGCATATAAGTGGCTTTGGCATGCTGCTCTTACCTGTATTTTTTTGTACCTCTGTATGTATGCTAAATTTCTAAATAAATAAAAAATAAATAAATAAATAAATAAAAGATTCGGCCTTGAAGGTCACTTTCACTGGCCGGGTTCTCTTTTCTACAAACCCCCCTATTCTCCGAAAATTTTCCAGCTGGGTCATGTCGTCTTCTCCTATTGCTTTCATGATGCTTTCAATTGCTTTTTTCCCCTTGCTTTCTTGCTTCATATGTTTCCCCTTCATCTTCCTGGAGCCCATACACAAAGACTGACCTCACCCTTTCATTCTCCCACTGCATATCCTTGTGTATCCCCTCATTCAATTTAATTTCCTCCATTGCAGCTTTCCTTTCTTCAGTTTTACTAGCTGATGTACTTGGGCTCAGTGGCCTGTCCTTTTCCCTTCTCGGCTTTCCCTGTGCTCTGCTGTGGTCTGTTAGGGCATCCACATATAGCTTAGCTTATTCATTTACTACAGTCTCCACTGATTGAGCTTCTACATGCAATTTTACTCCTTCTTTCCCTACAGTCCCCTTATTTGTGACTGAGATAGCAGACTCTGTTGTCAATCCCAAAATGTTCTTTAGTTCTTTAGGCTGTTTCAGATTTTTTCAGTTCCTCTTCTAAACTCTGTATCCTGGCCTCTGCTGCTTTGACTTGCACCTCCCACTTCCTGCTTTCCATGTCTATCCTCTCTTCTATTCTCAAGCTAAGTTCTTCTAGTTTCTTTTCCCATTCATGTTCCCTTTTAGTGAGCTCTGCTGCCCAATCTTCCTTTGCAGTTTCCTCCTCCTGCCCCTTGGTTTTTCTTGTTGCTCTCTGGCAACCCATTTTTGTTTTATCCTGATTGCCTCAGAGTGGGAAACCTATGTAATTCTGTATGTTAGGTTAGTATTGTGTATGTCAGAGTGTGGGGGGGGAGGTAGTGGAGGAACTGTGGCTATGTGGGAGAGTAGTGGGGAGGGGGAGTGGGAAGGAGGGAGAAGCAAGTGGGTGAGTGGGAGAGGGAGAGGGGGAAGGAGGGAGAGGTGGGGGAGGGGAGGGCGAAAGAGGGAGGGGAGGGATCAGGTGAAGGAGTGAGATGTCGGTGGGGGAGGGGGGGAGTGTATGTGTGAGTCTGGCAATGTGTGTGTGTATGTTGTGTGTGTGTGTGTGTTGTGTGTGTGCTGCATGTGTGTGTGTGTATGTGTGTGTGTGTGTGTTGTGTGTGTGTGTGTGTGTGTGTGTGTGTGTGTCGTGTGTGTGTGTGTGTGTGTGTGTGTGTGTGTGTGTGTGTGTGTGTGTGTGTGTGTGTGTGTGTGTGTTTGTGTGTGTGTCAGTGGTCCTTGACTGGCCGCAACTTCTTGTGACCTGACCCCCACTCTCCTGGGACTTGACCCCACCTACTTACAATGTTGCCCTTAAAAGCTGTGTACTCACCTATTTGTACTCACCTATTTGTGGTTGCAGGGGTCGAGTCCTAGCTCCTGGCCCCGCCTCTTCACCGGTTGCTACTAGGCCCTCTCTCTCCCCGCTCCATGAGCTTTATCAAACCTCGTCTTAAAACTGTGTATGGTTCCTGCCTCCACTACGTCATTTTCTAGGCTATTCCACTGCCTTACAACTCTATGACTGAAGAAATACTTCCTACTATCTCTCTGACTCATTTGTGTCTTCAACTTCCAATTGTGGCCTCTTGTTTCTGTGTCCCCTCCCTGGAACATCCTGTCTTTGTCCACCTTGTCTATTCCACGCAGTATTTTATATGTCGTTATCATGTCTCCCCTGACCCTCCTGTCCTCCAGTGTCGTCAGGCCGATTTCCCTTAATCTTTCTTCATAGGACATTCCCCTTAGCTCTGGAACTAACCTTGTCGCAAACCTTTGTACTTTCTCTAGTTTCTTGATGTGCTTTATCAAGTGCGGGTTCCAAACAGGTGCTGCATACTCCAGTATGGGCCTGACATACACGGTGTACAGTGCCTTGAATGATTCCTTACCAAGGTATTGGAATGCTGTTCTCAGGTTTGCCAGGCGCCCATATCCTGCAGCAGTTATCTGATTGATGTGTGCTTCCGGAGACATGCTCGGTGTTATACTCACCCCAAGATCTTTCTCCTTGAGTGAGGTTTGCAGTCTTTGGCCACCTAGCCTATACTCTGTCTGTGGTCTTCTGTGCCCTTCCCCTATCTTCATGACTTTGCATTTGGCAGGATTAAATTCGAGAAGCCATTTGCTGGACCAGGTGTCCAGTCTGTCCAGGTCTCTTTGAAGTCCTGCCTGGTCCTCATCAGATTTAATTCTCCTCATTAACTTCACATCATCTGCAAACAGGGACACTTCTGAGTCTAACCCTTCCGTCATGTCGTTCACATATACCAAAAATAGCACTGGTCCTAGGACCGACCCCTGTGGGACCCCGCTCGTCACAGGTGCCCACTGTGATACATCATTACGTACCATGACTCGTTGTTGCCTCCCTGTCAGGTATTCTCTGATCCATTGCAGTGCCCTTCCTGTTATATGCGCCTGATGCTCTAGCTTCTGCACTAATCTCTTGTGAGGAACTGTGTCAAAGGCCTTCTTGCAGTCCAAGAAGATGCAATCAACCCACCCCTCTCTCTCTTGTCTTACTTCTGTTATTTTATCATAAAACTCCAGAAGGTTTGTGACACAGGATTTGCCTTCCGTGAATCCGTGCTGGTTGGCATTTATACTCCTGTTCCGTTCCAGGTGCTCCACCACTCTCCTCCTGATAATCTTCTCCATAATTTTGCATACTATACACGTCAATGACACAGGTCTATAGTTTAGTGCCTCTTTTCTGTCTCCTTTTTTAAAAATGGGAACTACATTTGCCGTCTTCCATACCTCAGGTAGTGTGTATGTGTGTATACATGTGCATTCGTGTGTATGGGGGAGGAATTGTTACTAGGGTCTAAAGCTTCTATGAGTGTCTGCCCTTGCATGTGTGAGAGAGGGATGGTTAGGGGGGGGGGTAGATGGTGTGGTTTAAAGATCCGTTATACCTCTCTGTTCCAACTGTGTGTGTGAGTGTGTGTGTGTGTGTGTGTGTGTGTGTGTGTGTGTGTGTGTGTGTGTGTGTGTGTGTGCGTGTGCTTACTCACATGTCCCCTGTCCCTCCTGTACTCCAGTGCCGTCAGGTCGATTTTTAACCTCTCCTTGTAAGACATACCCCTTAACTCAGGGACTAATCTCAGTCCAAACCTTTGCACTTATTCTAATTTCCTGATGTGCTTGGCCAGGTGTGGGTTCTAAAGTGGTGCTGCATACTCCAGTATAGTCCTGAAAGACTCCTTACTGAGATGTCGGAGTGCTATTCTTAGGATTGCTAGTCGCCCGTATGCCGTAGCAGTTACGTATTTGGTTGATGTGCCTCAGGAGAAGTGTTCGGTGTTATACTCACCCCAAGATCCTTTTCCTTCAGTGAAGTTTGTAGTATTTGGCCCCCTAGACTGTATTCTGTCTTCGGTCTTCTTTGCCCTTCCCCGATCTTCATGACTTTGCACTTGGCAGGGTTGAACTCCAGAAGCCATTTGCTCGACCTGGCCTGCAGCCTGTTCAGCTCCCTTTCTAGTCCTACTTGGTCCTCCTCTAATTGAATCTCCTCATTAACTTGATATCGTCTGCAAACAGAGACACTTCTGAGTCTATTCCTTCCGTCATGTCATTCACTTCTACTAGAAACAGCACCGGCCCTAGGACTGACCACTGTGGAACCCCGCTCGTCACAGGCGCCCACTCGAACACCTCATCATGACACCTCACTAGGTCTCTTTGAAGTCCTGCCTGATCCTCATCTGATTTAATTCTCCTCATTAACTTCACATCATCTGCGAACAGGGACACTTCTGAGTCTAACCCTTCCATCATGTCACTCACATATACCAAAAATAGCACTGGTCCTAGGACTGACCCCTGTGGGACCCCGCTCGTCACAGGTGCCCACTGTGATACCTCATTACGTACCAAGACTCGATGATGCCTTCTTGTCAGGTATTCTACAATCCATTGTAGTGCCTTCCCTGTTATACCTGATTGATCCTCCAGCTTTTGCACTAATCTCATGTGTGGAACTGTGTTAAAAGCCTTCTTACAGTCCAAGATAACACAATCTACCCACCCCTCTATCTCCTGTCTTACTGCTGTCACCTTGTGACAACTCTAGGTTGTCATAGAAATCAAGTAGGTTTGTGACACAGGATTTCCAGTCCCTGAATGTGTGCTGGTTGTCGTTTATAAGCTTATTCCTTTCTAGATCTTGCACCAATTCTCCCCTGATAATCTTCTCCATGGCTTTGCATACTATGCATGTCAATGATACTCGACTGTATTTAAGTGCCTCGTGTCTCCTTTAAAAAAAATTGTGGCTGCTACATTTACTGTTTTCCATACCTCAAGGAGCTGCCCTGTTTCAATAGATGTGTTGAAGATTGTTGTTAGTGGTACACAGAGGGCCTCTGCCCCTGCTCTCAAGACCCATGAGAGATGTTGTTTGGGCCCACCGCCTTTGAGGTGTCTAGTTCACTTAGCAGCCTCTTCTCCTCAGTCGTGTGTTGTGTGTCCAGTACTTATTGATGTACCCTACCATCCGAGTTCGTGGAAGCCTTTCTGTCTCCACTCTGAATACTTCTTTAAGGCTCATGTTGAGATCCTCACATACTTCTCTGTCATTTCTTGTGATCTCGCCTCCTTCTTTCCTCAGCCTGATTACCTGGTACTTGACTGTTGTTTTCCTCCTGATGTGGTTACAACAGCTCTGGGTCACACTAGACTTTCGATGCTATGTCATTTTCGTATTGTTGTTGGGCCTCCCTCCTTACCCGTGCATATTCATTTCTGGCTATTCGACTACTCTCCTTATTCTCCTGCGTCCTTAGCCTCTTATACTTCTTCCATCCTCTAGTGCATTTAGGTTTGGCCTCTCTACACCTCTGGCTGAACTAAGGGCTCGTTCTGGCCACATTATTTCTGTTGCTCTTGGCTACACACCTTCCCTCTGCTGCCTTACTTATTGTGGTCACACATTTCTCTGCCAGTTCTCTGTCTCACTGAACCTCTTGGGAAATCAAGACAAACCAAACAGGATGGAAATCTTTAGCTGAAGACATTTCACACCTCTCTGTGCAAGAGTAGCAACAAGTGGAATAAGAGGAAGTTTCCTCAGAGTTAGATAGCGTGGCAATGCCGACCAGTTCTTCTCAGACATCATCAGGACACAGGCACCGTTCATCATCCACGCATCCTGCCCCCTCAACACCCCTCCCCATTTATGGTAGGGTGAAGAGGACCTCGGAGGTTTACAGAAAGCAGGAAACAGAATAATATATAATTTAATAGCCAGCCCTAAGCTACATCTAATCACCGTCAACAAATCATGTGACGTAAGGGATTACGTTGCCTTAGCGGAGAGTACACATGTAAAACAATTAAATTATATGTAAACCTTCTAATTAATAAGAGTCGAATGTGCTCATTGTGAACGCCACCGGACTTTCAGGAAGGTTCTAGGTAGTTCTGGGAAGAATCTCTTCATACTGCCTTCAGATATCCGCAGTATCAATTATAATGGCTGTTCCTTGGTTATTCATGAATCTTTCTTGGTATTCCAGTAATGCTTTATGACCTAATAACCAGACTATTCATGAATTTTCTGATTATCCTTTATCCCTTCTAACCACCTAACCTTGTTGCAATCTTCAAAGCTAGTTGCAAACACCATCTTGCAATCATTAATTGCAGTCATTTAACCTCGTGTACTTGTAACCTTATGGTACCCTTATGCAGCTGTAGTTATATGAACTTACTTCTATTGGTTATATATTTAATCCGATGGACAGGGCCCGTTCCACGGTGGGTGAAACGTGCAGGATAAGATCTCGGATTTTTAATCCGGAGGGTTAGCCACCCAGGATAACCCAAGAAAGTCAGTGCGTCATCAAGGACTGTCTAACTTATTTTCATTGTGGTCCTCAATCTTGTCTCCCAGGATGCGACCCACACCAGTCGACTAACACCCAGGTACCTATTTGCTGCTAGGTGAACAGGACAACAGGTGTAAAGAAACGTGTAGAAATGTTTCCACCCTCCGGGAATCGAACCTGGGCCCTCCGAGTGTGAAGCGGAAACCTTAGCCCCCAGGCCACCGGAGAACGCTGGTCTAACATCACCAAATCCTCAATAGTCTCCCTGATATAATGAGCGATCCTGCGATTTTGTATAGCACTATTGTGCACAATAGACTCTACTAAATAACTATTGAGTTTGTACAACCCACAACTTGAATTTTATAAGGCATTCCTATCGTATTTCCAGAGAAAGGATTCAGTCAAATTCCTTTTCATGATGGAACTGTTGGGTACAATGATCTGGGCAGCAGCCCACCCCAGTGTGTGATTGCAAGAACTGACATGGTTGAAGACTGCATTTGACTCCTGGCCCATCCCGATTGAGTAGTGATGTGTGGCTAATCTAGTTTCCAGTGGTTTACCAGTTTATCAGATGTGTAAAAGAGTGAATGGAACCTTGAGTTTGGCTGTTTTCATAGGACTGAAAAATTATCTGAATGGACTGAACTGGTATGACCTGACTTTGGGTCAGGTAGGAAGTGATGTATATTTATATGACATTTTTCAAAGCAAAGTTCTAGCTGACGTGACTACTTATGTTCCAAATAGAAAAATTACATCAATAAAAATGACCCTAAAAGGATAAACGATGGATTAAAGCATATCAAAGGTCTAAGAAAGGCATTTACAGCCAAACCATAAGGTGAGAAAGGCAGTTAAAATTAAATGTATTCAAATAAAAAGGGAAATAAAAAAAAGAATAAGAAAAGCGATAAGAGATTATGAGGGATTCATGGATTGACCCAACGGAGCAATATATGGACTATCTTTAACGCTTATTTCCTCTCAGTTTTTACGAAGGAAAAATACTAGGGAAATTCCAGAAATAACAAATTATGTAGATCAGGACGAAAATAAATTATGCTTGTTCAAAGTCATTAGTAACATGGTTCTCAGACAAATAAACCTAATAAATCCAAGGGCCCCAATAAACTGTTCTAAAGGGTTATAAAGCCATGTAAGGAGGAACTTAGCAAACTTTTGGCTAGTCCTTTCAAAATATCACTACAAAATGGCATAGTGCCAGATAAGGCAAAGGAGACAAGACCTTAGCTACGAATTATAGAACAATAAACCTTACCTCCATTGTGGGAAAATTGATGGAATCAATAACGACCGAGGATATATGAAGAACCTTGAAAGACATGAACTGATTAATGAATCTTAACAGGGTTTTACAAAGGGACATTCTTGCCTTGCGAACTTACTTTTTTCACTAAGGCATTTGAGGAGTTAGATCATGGTAATGAATATGATATAGTGTTTATGGACTTCATAAGGGTTTCCATAGAGTTCCACATCTCAAGTAGCTGAGGAAAGTAGAGGCACACGGAGTGGATAGCTTACTAAAAGGTTAAGCAAATATTAAGTCGAGTGGGTTACATTTGCATATGACTTGTCGGCCGTGGGCCAGTAAGAATAATATATTTCTCTTACAATATTGTTATAATCTTGCAAATTATCTTCCTATTTAATGGGCAGGTGCTTTTGTCTCACAATTGTTTCATTTAAGTTGAGAGAACGATTTGAATTTTCCATGTATTTGAAGATCGGTTAACTTTCTTGGTTGTATTTCACTGCTCGTCTAAAGCATAAATAACAACAAAAGATTAGGTATGCAAGAATGGTATATAATACCAACAAGATGAAATTAAGACACTTGTGCAACATCTTGGTATCTTTATTGTAGACGTTTCGCCATCCAGTGGCTTTATCAATACAAATTCTAGGACATAGCTTGAAGACAGTAGGAAGGTATACAGAAGATGAGGTAATCAGTCCCTCAACCTTGGAGTAGGTGCGAAGAGCACCGTAGTCGTGGAGATTCTGAAGCAGAAGCACGGAGCCTGGCGCTTTTATAGTAACGTCATGTGTAGCAGACGAGGGCATAGTCACTGGTAGGCGGGATTCACCAGTGGAAGTAGGTCCTTCCCAAGGAGATGGGTTAGTTGTAGTAGTAGTTGTCGTAGTCGTGAAGGTTATGTACATGTCCTCAGAATCAAGATTCTATGATGTTGCAGTGTCTGACAAGATGTGCAAGAATGGTATATAATACCGACAAGATGAAATTAAGACACATGTGCAACATCTGGGTATCTTTATTGTAGACGTTACTATATAAGCGCCAGGCTCCTTGCTTTTGCTTCAGAATCTCCACGACTACGGTGCTCTTCGCACCTACTCCAAGGTTGAGGGACTGATTACCTCATCTTCTGTATATGTCCTACTGTCTTCAAGTTATGTCCTAGAATTTGTATTGATAAAGCCACTGGATGGCGAAACGTCTACAATAAAGATACCCAGATGTTGCACAAGTGTCTTAATTTCATCAAAAGATTAGGTAATTCGATTGAAGAAGGAAAGGGGATAGCTCACGAAAAATGACAAATTTAGAAGAAAGAAACTAAGGAGAACCTCTAAGTGGAAAAAGAGGCAATTCCAAAGAACTTTAGGGAAAGTGTACACCGACACCTATTGAACACCTTACACACATTAGAAAAAGTGGTAAAAAATTATTATTTAAGAAGACAAAAGGGAAACGTTGAACTGCAGACCAGTTTTACTGACTTACAAAGAAAAGGAGACTTTAATCAAGAAGAGAGTTTAAGAGCTTCATAAAGAAGAACGAGCGTGGGATCTAAGATGGCAAATCTTGTTTTTCCAACCTGTTAGAGTTCTAAGACAAAGTAATAGAAGTGAGGCTGGAGAGAAAGGGAAAGGTGGATTGCATTTTCTTAGACTGTAAGAGAGGTTTTTAATGCTGTTCCTCACAAGAGACTGGGGCAAAAACATGAAGTGCAACTGTGCAGGCGGGAACAAGAAGAACCATGGTGCGGAAGATCTAGGAGTACCTTGGGAGAAGGAAGCAAAGAATAGTTTCCGGGAAGAGATGTCAGAACTGTGGACAGTTCAGGGTTCCAATGGGGTTGATATTAGGACCAGTACGTACAAGCAGGCACACACCCAAACACACACACGAACACACACACAAACACACACATACACACACAAGCACACACACACACACACACACACACACACACACACACACACACACACACACACACACACACACACACACACACACACACACAAACACCAACACACACACACACACACACACACACACACACACACACACACACACACACACACACACACACACACACACACACACACACAACCTACTGGAGTTCTATGACATGGTGACAGCAGTAAGACAAGAGAGAGAGGGGTGGGTGGATTGCATTTTCTTGGACTGCAAGAAGGCGTTTGATACAGTTCCACACAAGAGATTGGTGCAAAAACTGGAGGACCAAGCAGGGATAACAGGGAAGGCACTACAATGGATCAGGGAATACTTGTCAGGAAGACAGCAGCGAGTCATGGTACGTGGCGAGGTGTCAGAGTGGGCACCTGTGACCAGCGGGGTCCCGCAGGGGTCAGTCCTAGGACCAGTGCTGTTTCTGGTATTTGTGAACGACATGCCGGAAGGAATAGACTCTGAGGTGTCCCTGTTTGCAGATGATGTGAAGTTGATGAGAAGAATTCACTCGATCGAAGACCAGGCAGAACTACAAAGGGATCTGGACAGGCTGCAGACCTGGTCCAGCAATTGGCTCCTGGAGTTCAATCCCACCAAGTGCAAAGTCATGAAGATTGGGGAAGGGCAAAGAAGGCCGCAGACGGAGTACAGTCTAGGGGTCAGAGACTACAAACCTCACTCAAGGAAAAAGATCTTGGGGTGAGTATAACACCAGGCACATCTCCTGAAGCGCACATCAACCAAATAACTGCTGCAGCATATGGGCGCCTAGCAAACCTCAGAACAGCATTCCGACA
Source organism: Cherax quadricarinatus (assembly GCF_038502225.1). NCBI lineage: Eukaryota > Metazoa > Arthropoda > Malacostraca > Decapoda > Parastacidae > Cherax > Cherax quadricarinatus. The sequence continues at coordinate 57,429,421 of NC_091300.1, read as the reverse complement.
TCTTAATAAGGAATCATTCAGGACCCTGTACACCGTGTACGTTAGGCCCATATTGGAGTATGCGGCACCAGTTTGGAACCCACACCTAGCCAAGCACGTGAAGAAACTAGAGAAAGTGCAAAGGTTTGCAACAAGACTAGTCCCAGAGCTAAGAGGTATGTCCTACGAGGAGAGGTTAAGGGAAATCAACCTGATGACACTGGAGGACAGGAGAGATAGGGGGGACATGATAACGACATACAAAATACTGAGAGGAATTGACAAGGTGGACAAAGGCAGGATGTTCCAGAGATTGGACACAGTAACAAGGGGACACAGTTGGAAGCTGAAGACACAGATGAATCACAGGGATGTTAGGAAGTATTTCTTCAGCCACAGAGTAGTGAGTAAGTGGAATAGTTTGGGAAGCGATGTAGTGGAGGCAGGATCCATACATAGCTTTAAGCAGAGGTATGATAAAGCTCACGGCTCAGGGAGAGTGACCTAGTAGCGATCAGTGAAGAGGCGGGGCCAGGAGCTCGGACTCGACCCCCGCAACCTCAACTAGGTGAGTACAACTAGGTGAGGTGAGTACACACAAACACAAACACCAACACACACACACACCAACACACACACACCAACACACACCACCAACACACACACACACACCAACACACACACCAACACACACACACACACCAACACACACACACACACACACACACACACACACACACACACACACACACACACACACACACACACACACACACACACACACACACACACACACACACATATATATACGCATGCACATACAACAGGCCTAGTGTCTAATCGACATGTGCCTAGGACCAAATGGTAACTAACACACACGCACCAACACACACACCAACACACACACACACACCAACACACACACACCAACACACACACACACACCACAGGTAACAGAAGGTAACAGAAGTAAGACACGAGAGAGAGGGGTGGGTAGATTGCGTTTTCCTAGACTGCAGGAAGGCCTTTGACACAGTTCCCCACAAGAGATTAGTGCAGAAGCTGGAGGATCAGGCGCACGTAAAAGGGAGGGCACTGCAATGGATAAGGGAATACCTGACAGGGAGGCAGCAACGAGTCATGGTACGTGAAGAGGTATCACAGTGGGCGCCTGTTACGAGCGGGGTCCCACAGTGGTCAGTTCTAGGACCAGTGCTATTTTTGATATATGTGAACGACATGATGGAAGGAATAGACTCTGAAGTGTCCCTGTTCGCAGATGACGTGAAGTTGATGAGAAGAATTAAATTGGACGAGGATGAGGCAGGACTGCAAAGAGACCTGGACAGGCTGGACATGTGGTCCAGCAACTGGCTTCTCGAATTCAATCCAGCCAAATGCAAAGTCATGAAGATTGGGGAGGGGCAAAGAAGACCGCAGACAGAGTATAGGCTAGGTGGACAAAGACTACAGACCTCACTCAGGGAGAAAGACCTTGGGGTGACCATAACACCGAGCACATCACCGGAGGCACACATCAACCAAATAACCGCTGCAGCATACGGGCGCCTGGCAAACCTGAGAATAGCGTTCCGATACCTTAATAAGGAATCGTTCAAGACACTGTACACTGTGTATGTTAGGCCCATACTGGAGTATGCAGCACCAGTCTGGAACCCACACCTGGTCAAGCACGTCAAGAAGTTAGAGAAAGTACAAAGGTTTGCAACAAGGCTAGTCCCAGAGCTCAAGGGAATGTCGTACGAGGAAAGGTTAAGGGAAATCGGACTGACGACATTGGAGGACAGAAGGGTCAGGGGAGACATGATAACAACATACAAGATACTGCGGGGAATAGACAAGGTGGACAGAGATAGGATGTTCCAGAGAGGGGACACAGGGACAAGGGGTCACAACTGGAAGCTGAAGACTCAGACGAGTCACAGGGACGTTAGGAAGTATTTCTTCAGTCATAGAGTTGTCAGCAAGTGGAATAGCCTAGCAAGTGAAGTAGTGGAGGCAGGAACCATACATAGTTTTAAGAAGAGGTATGACAAAGCTCAGGAAGCAGAGAGAGAGAGGATCCAGTAGCGATCAGTGAAGAGGCGGGGCCAGGAGCTGAGTCTCGACCCCTGCAACCACAATTAGGTGAGTACAATTAGGTGAGTACACACACACCAACACACACACACACACCAACACACACACACACCAACACACACACACCAACACACACACACACACACACACACACACACACACACACACACACACACACACACACACACACACACACACACACACACACACAAACACCAACACACACACACACCAACACACACAGCAACACACACACACACACACACCAACACACACCACACACCAACACACACACACATACCAACACACACACACACACACACACACACACACACACACACACACACACACACACACACACACATATATATATACGCATGCACATACAACAGGCCTAGTGTCTAATCGACATGTGCCTAGGACCAAATGGTAACTAACTAACTAACACACACACGCACCAACACACACACCAACACACACACACACACCAACACACACACACCAACACACACACACACACCACAGGTAACAGAAGGTAACAGAAGTAAGACACGAGAGAGAGGGGTGGGTAGATTGCGTTTTCCTAGACTGCAGGAAGGCCTTTGACACAGTTCCCCACAAGAGATTAGTGCAGAAGCTGGAGGATCAGGCGCACGTAAAAGGGAGGGCACTGCAATGGATAAGGGAATACCTGACAGGGAGGCAGCAACGAGTCATGGTACGTGAAGAGGTATCACAGTGGGCGCCTGTTACGAGCGGGGTCCCACAGGGGTCAGTTCTAGGACCAGTGCTATTTTTGATATATGTGAACGACATGATGGAAGGAATAGACTCTGAAGTGTCCCTGTTCGCAGATGACGTGAAGTTGATGAGAAGAATTAAATTGGACGAGGATGAGGCAGGACTGCAAAGAGACCTGGACAGGCTGGACATGTGGTCCAGCAACTGGCTTCTCGAATTCAATCCAGCCAAATGCAAAGTCATGAAGATTGGGGAGGGGCAAAGAAGACCGCAGACAGAGTATAGGCTAGGTGGACAAAGACTACAGACCTCACTCAGGGAGAAAGACCTTGGGGTGACCATAACACCGAGCACATCACCGGAGGCACACATCAACCAAATAACCGCTGCAGCATACGGGCGCCTGGCAAACCTGAGAATAGCGTTCCGATACCTTAATAAGGAATCGTTCAAGACACTGTACACTGTGTATGTTAGGCCCATACTGGAGTATGCAGCACCAGTCTGGAACCCACACCTGGTCAAGCACGTCAAGAAGTTAGAGAAAGTACAAAGGTTTGCAACAAGGCTAGTCCCAGAGCTCAAGGGAATGTCGTACGAGGAAAGGTTAAGGGAAATCGGACTGACGACATTGGAGGACAGAAGGGTCAGGGGAGACATGATAACAACATACAAGATACTGCGGGGAATAGACAAGGTGGACAGAGATAGGATGTTCCAGAGAGGGGACACAGGGACAAGGGGTCACAACTGGAAGCTGAAGACTCAGACGAGTCACAGGGACGTTAGGAAGTATTTCTTCAGTCATAGAGTTGTCAGCAAGTGGAATAGCCTAGCAAGTGAAGTAGTGGAGGCAGGAACCATACATAGTTTTAAGAAGAGGTATGACAAAGCTCAGGAAGCAGAGAGAGAGAGGATCCAGTAGCGATCAGTGAAGAGGCGGGGCCAGGAGCTGAGTCTCGACCCCTGCAACCACAATTAGGTGAGTACAATTAGGTGAGTACACACACACCAACACACACACACACACCAACACACACACACACCAACACACACACACCAACACACACACACACACACACACACACACACACACACACACACACACACACACACACACACACACACACACACACACACACACACACACACAAACACCAACACACACACACACCAACACACACAGCAACACACACACACACACACCAACACACACCACACACCAACACACACACACATACCAACACACACACACACACACACACACACACACACACACACACACACACACACACACACAAACACCAACACACACACACACCAACACACACAGCAACACACACACACACACACCAACACACACAGCAACACACACACACACACACACCAACACACACACACACACATATGTGAACGACATGACGGAAGGGTTAGACTCAGAAGTGTCCCTGTTTGCAGATGATGTGAAGTTAATGAGGAGAATTAAATCTGATGAGGACCAGGCAGGACTTCAAAGAGACCTGGACAGACTGGACACCTGGTCCAGCAAATGGCTTCTCGAATTTAATCCTGCCAAATGCAAAGTCATGAAGATAGGGGAAGGGCACAGAAGACCACAGACAGAGTATAGGCTAGGTGGCCAAAGACTGCAAACCTCACTCAAGGAGAAAGATCTTGGGGTGAGTATAACACCGAGCATGTCTCCGGAAGCACACATCAATCAGATAACTGCTGCAGCATATGGGCGCCTGGCAAACCTGAGAACAGCATTCCGACACCTTAGTAAGGAATCATTCAAGACACTGTACACCGTGTATGTCAGGCCCATACTGGAGTATGCAGCACCTGTTTGGAACCCGCACTTGATAAAGCACTTCAAGAAACTAGAGAAAGTACAAAGGTTTGCAACAAGGTTAGTTCCAGAGCTAAGGGGAATGTCCTATGAAGAAAGATTAAGGGAAATCGGCCTGACGACACTGGAGGACAGGAGGGTCAGGGGAGACATGATAACGACATATAAAATACTGCGTGGAATAGACAAGGTGGACAAGGACAGGATGTTCCAGGGAGGGGACACAGAAACAAGAGGCCACAATTGGAAGTTGAAGACACAAATGAGTCAGAGAGATAGTAGGAAGTATTTCTTCAGTCATAGAGTTGTAAGGCAGTGGAATAGCCTAGAAAATGACGTAGTGGAGGCAGGAACCATACACAGTTTTAAGACGAGGTTTGATAAAGCTCATGGAGCGGGGAGAGATAGGGTCTAGTAGCAACCGGTGAAGAGGCGGGGCCAGGAGCTAGGACTCGACCCCTGCAACCACAAATAGGTGAGTACAAATAGGTGAGTACACACACACACCAACACACACACACCAACACACACACACACCATCACACACACACACCAACACACACACACACCAACACACTCACACACCAACACACACACACCAACACACACACGCACACACACACACACACACACACACACACACACACACACACACACACACACACACACACACACACACACACACACACACACACATATGCCTGATCATACAACAGGCCTAGTGTCTAATCGACATGTGCCTAGGACCAAATGGTATCTAACACACACACACGCCTACACACCTACACACCTACACACCTACACACACACAACAGGCCTAGGAGAGGTGCAGCAGTCACGACCTACTTCAACATTGAACAAATGTTACACGACCTATGACTGCTGCACCTCTCCTGCCAACGGTTTATAAGCTCCTTCTCAGCACGTATGCCGTATTCTATTCAAGATTGATGGACTGACCACATCGACTCAAGGTTGAGGGACTGATTACCTCATTCTCCTCCTGTTCTTCAAGATTCTCCTTTGTATGGACTGATGAAGCCACTGTGTGGCGAAACGTTTCCTCAATAAAGATACCCAAGAGTTGCACATGTGTCTAATTTATCAAGCAGAGAGGGAGAGGACCTAGTAGCGATCAGTGAAGAGGCGGGGCCAGGAGCTGAGTCTCGACCCCTGCAACCACAATTAGGTGAGTACACACACACACACACACACACACACACACATATACACATATTTACACAGACACACACACATACACAGACACACACTCACACACACGCACACACACACACACACACACACACACACACACACACACACACACACACACACACACACACACACACACACACACACACACACACATTCGCTCTTCATTGTTTAATTAACCATAAATGAGTCTATTGTTTTCTGGCGCTGTGAATGAGAGTTATTATGGTGACTTTTACACGACCACAAAAGCAGGATGACATAACTGTGGCCACACTCACTCCCAGGTCTTCATCTCTTTGTGGCACCGTTGCTCCTCTATTGTGTCCAACATTGGGTATCATTGCATCGTTTAGGACGGGTCTCGCGACCGCGCATGTGTGTGCTCGTGCATAGGAGAATAAAACTTATGACGACCTTTCAGCCCAACTTAGACCTAAACGTCGTTATAAGTTTTATTCTCCAATTTGTGTATTGTTCCAGTCACGGTATTGTGTGTATTTATTCTTTGTTTATGTGTGTATTTGTGTAAGTGCGTGTATTTGTATTTGAATATGTTTGTGTGTGTGTGTGTGTGTGTGTGTGTGTGTGTGTGTGTGTGTGTGTGTGTGTGTGACAGTACTCACCTAATTGTGGTTGCAGGGGACGAGTCACAGTTCCTGGCTCCGCCTCTTCATTGGTCGCTACAAGATCCACTCTCGTCCTGTTCCTTGAGCTTTATCATACCTCTTCTTAAAGCTATGTATGAATCCTGCCTCCACTACATCACTTTCCGGACTGTTCCACTTCCTGACAACACTGTGAACATCAAAATGGTATACAATACCGACAGGTTGTTAGGTAAGACACATATGCAACAGTTAGACAAGTTGTCTAACTGTTGCATATGTGTCTTACCTGACAACACTGTGACTGAAGAAATACTTAGAACATAAGAACATAAGAATGGAGGAACACTGCAGAAGGCCTACTGGCCCACACACGGCAGATCCTTATCAAAACCACCCCTACCGTAAACTACTCAAAAATTTACTCCCGTACCCACGACACCAATCAAACACAGACTCTCACACTCATATATTTGTCCAATCTCTTTTTACAGCTACCCAAGGTCCTAGCCTCAATCACCCTACTCGGAAGACCGTTCCACATATCCACAACTCTGTTTGAAAACCAGTACTTACCTATGTCCTTTCTAAATCTAAATTGATAAATTAGACACATGTGCAACTCTTGGGTATCTTTATTGAGGAAACGTTTCGCCACTCAGTGGCTTCATCAGTTCATACGTAGGAGAAACTTGAAGAACAGGAGGAGAATGAGGTAATCAGTCCCTCAACCTTGAGTCGATGTGGTCAGTCCATCAATCTTGAATAGAATAGGGCATATGAGCGGAGAAGCAGCTTATAAACCGTATGACAGGAGAGGTGCAGCAGTGATAGGTGGTGTCACATTTGTTCAATGTGGAAGTAGGTCGTGCCCAAGAAATAGGCAAGCGAAGAATTCCTAAGCATTAAGATCCCAAGAAGTTGCAGTGTCTGACAGGTTTGTAGATGAATGGTTCAGAGAACCGACATGTTGATAAATTAGACACATGTGCAACTGAACATTAAAATGGTATAAAATACCGACAGATTGTTACCTAACATGTGCAACTCTTGGGTATCTTTATTGAGGAAACGTTTCGTCACTCAGTGGCTTCATCAGTCCATACGTAGGAGAAACTTGAAGAACAGGAGGAGAATGAGGTAATCAGTCCCTCAACCTTGCGTCGATGTTTCTCCTACATATGGACTGATGAAGCCACTGAGTGGCGAAACGTTTCCTCAATAAAGATACCCAAGAGTTGCACATGTGTCTAATTTATCAACATGTCGGTTCTCTGAACCATTCATCTACAAACCTGTCAGACACTGCAACTTCTTGGGAACTTAATACTTAGAAATTCTTTGCTTGCCTAATTCTTGGGTACGACCTACTTCCACATTGAACAAATGTGACACCACCTATGACTGCTCCACCTCTCCTGCCATACGGTTTATAAGCTGCTTCTCCGCTCATATGCCGTATTCTATTCAAGATTGATGGACTGAACACATCGACTCAAGGTTGAGGGACTGATTACCTCATTCTCCTCCTGTTCTTCAAGTTTCTTGTACGTATGGACTGATGAAGCCACTGAGTGGCGAAACGTTTCCTCAATAAAGATACCCAAGAGTTGGTATAAACCTTGGTAATAAATACCGACAAGTTGGTTTAGAAAGACACGTAAGCAAACACTATGACATATTTATTAGAAAACGTTTCGGTCCTGGGACCTTGATCACTTCTAACATACAGACGTAGAAAGACATTATATATATAGGCGGAGAGTGAGATGTGACGCACGTGACCTGAGGAATGTCATAAGAACATAAGAATGAACATTAAAATGGTATAAAATACCGACAGGTTGTTAGGTAAGACACATATGCAACAGTTAGGTATCTTTATTATGAAACGTTTCGCCTACACAGTAGGCTTCTTCAGTCAAGTACAGAAAAGTTGATAGAAGCAGAAGATACTTGAAGACGATGTAATCAGTCCATCACCCTTAAAGTTTTGAGGTGGTCAGTCCCTCAGTCTGGAGAAGAGCATTGTTCCATAGTATGAAACAATATGGAGAGGAAGTGACAGGATGGAGCTTTTATAGCGCCAGGAGGTGAGACGTAGGCCACTAGGAGAGGTAAGAACTCAGATGTTGAAAGGTTAGGTCCCTCTCAAACCCAGCCCCTCTCACTAGTGGAAGTTGTCGAAGTTGATTGCAGGTCTGTACCAAGATACCCTTGTGTTGCAGTGTCTGACAGATTGAACATTAAAATGGTATAAAATACCGACAGGTTGTTAGGTAAGACACATATGCAACAGTTAGGTATCTTTATTATGAAACGTTTCGCCTACACAGTAGGCTTCTTCAGTCAAGTACAGAAAAGTTGATAGAAGCAGAAGATACTTGAAGACGATGTAATCAGTCCATCACCCTTAAAGTTTTGAGGTGGTCAGTCCCTCAGTCTGGAGAAGAGCATTGTTCCATAGTATGAAACAATATGGAGAGGAAGTGACAGGATGGAGCTTTTATAGCGCCAGGAGGTGAGACGTAGGCCACTAGGAGAGGTAAGAACTCAGATGTTGAAAGGTTAGGTCCCTCTCAAACCCAGCCCCTCTCACTAGTGGAAGTTGTCGAAGTTGATTGCAGGTCTGTACCAAGATACCCTTGTGTTGCAGTGTCTGACAGATTGAACATTAAAATGGTATAAAATACCGACAGGTTGTTAGGTAAGACACATATGCAACAGTTAGGTATCTTTATTATGAAACGTTTCGCCTACACAGTAGGCTTCTTCAGTCAAGTACAGAAAAGTTGATAGAAGCAGAAGATACTTGAAGACGATGTAATCAGTCCATCACCCTTAAAGTTTTGAGGTGGTCAGTCCCTCAGTCTGGAGAAGAGCATTGTTCCATAGTATGAAACAATATGGAGAGGAAGTGACAGGATGGAGCTTTTATAGCGCCAGGAGGTGAGACGTAGGCCACTAGGAGAGGTAAGAACTCAGATGTTGAAAGGTTAGGTCCCTCTCAAACCCAGCCCCTCTCACTAGTGGAAGTTGTCGAAGTTGATTGAGAGGGACCTAACCTTTCAACATCTGAGTTCTTACCTCTCCTAGTGGCCTACGTCTCACCTCCTGGCGCTATAAAAGCTCCATCCTGTCACTTCCTCTCCATATTGTTTCATACTATGGAACAATGCTCTTCTCCAGACTGAGGGACTGACCACCTCAAAACTTTAAGGGTGATGGACTGATTACATCGTCTTCAAGTATCTTCTGCTTCTATCAACTTTTCTGTACTTGACTGAAGAAGCCTACTGTGTAGGCGAAACGTTTCATAATAAAGATACCTAACTGTTGCATATGTGTCTTACCTAACAACCTGTCGGTATTTTATACCATTTTAATGTTCAATCTGTCAGACACTGCAACACAAGGGTATCTTGGTACAGACCTGCAATCAACTTCGACAACTTCCACTAGTGAGAGGGGCTGGGTTTGAGAGGGACCTAACCTTTCAACATCTGAGTTCTTACCTCTCCTAGTGGCCTACGTCTCACCTCCTGGCGCTATAAAAGCTCCATCCTGTCACTTCCTCTCCATATTGTTTCATACTATGGAACAATGCTCTTCTCCAGACTGAGGGACTGACCACCTCAAAACTTTAAGGGTGATGGACTGATTACATCGTCTTCAAGTATCTTCTGCTTCTATCAACTTTTCTGTACTTGACTGAAGAAGCCTACTGTGTAGGCGAAACGTTTCATAATAAAGATACCTAACTGTTGCATATGTGTCTTACCTAACAAGAACATAAGAATGGAGGAACACTGTAGAAGGCCTACTGGCCCATGCGAGGCAGGTCCTTATCAAAACAACCTCTGCCTATGTGTGATGAATGGTTTGAAAAACCGACAAGTTGAAGATTGAGACACTTATGCAGCATATGGGAATCTTTATTCAGGAAACGTTTCGCCACACAGTGGCTTCATCAGTCCAATACAAAGAGGAAGGCGTAAGGAGAGGAGGAGAATGAGGTAATCAGTCCCTCAACCTGGAGTCGATGTGTTCAGTCCATCAATCTTGTAGAATGTACAGCATAGGGCCGTAGACGTGGCTTATATACTGTAGTGAGGTGACGTGAAGCAGATGGAGGCGGGGTCATAGTGGTACCATCCACTAGTCGAAGTAGGTCTTTGTCCAAAGGTTGAACAAGTGTTGAAGAATTCTTTGTAACAAGACCCCATGATGCTGCTGTGTCTGACAGTTGTGATGAATGGTTTGAAAAACACATCGACTCCAGGTTGAGGGACTGATTACCTCATTCTCCTCCTCTCCTTACACCGTCGTTAGGACCTGCCTGCAGGTCAAATTTACGGCAATCCACTCTCTGAAAGACTCCTTCATTGTCGTCTGCACAGATGACACGGAAGCACTAAAACTAATGGACGACTCTTCAATCAGGACCCTACAAACACAACAATTCACTCTATCCCCGTCTCCATTCTTGAAGTCGAAACGTTCGGTCTTTGTGAAGAGACTTGACAATATCGTCACCTCTCTCTCTACTGAAGCACTGAAGACATCTATTGAGGAACAAAACACGTGGGCCTCGGTAGACAGCATCTCAAAGATCCCCAACGCCGCATCAATGCTAAAGATTACATTCTCAGACATCTCCATGGCTGCCCAAGCTCTCTCTGACGGTCTGGCCATCTCATATTACCACATTCACCCAAGTCATATAGAACAAGAACGTTTCACATACATCTCGCACTGCTGGACCTGCTACTCCTATAATCACACCACCAAGGACTGCCCCATCAAGAATAAGAAGTTTTGTTCAAAATGTGGGAATGATGGACACGATTTCAGATCCTGCACCATTACTACAACACCAACATGTCTTAACTGCAAGGGTAATCATCATACCCTTGCAGCTAAGTGCCCACTCAGGAAAGAAATCATATTGAAGAAAACTAAAGTTCTGAAGAAAACCTCCAATTCACCGACATATGCTGCAATAACCAAACCACAAACCGACGCCATCAAGACTCTACACGCTAACCTACAGGCACCATCGCCCAGCAACTCCCTCTCTCCACTCCCCGACGGTGCTCCTTCCAAGGTGCTGTACTGCATGGTGTATGCACACCTTGCAAACGCAGCAAGCCCCGGCACTTTCAACACCACTATTAACGAACTATTCCATCTGAACAACATGCCTGCCTTCAATTTTCCGGAATCCACACCTTCAGAAGACATCCTCAAGATCCTTCCCAACGTCCTGAACTTTACTGCACCTACAGACCTGTCTCCTGCCCAAGCAACTGCTCCTGTAACTTCTATAACCACTTCCACCGCTGACAACGTTGATCAAGTTGCCTCAACCACCGCCTCCCACCTCTCCCAGCCTGCTGTTACACAACCATTACACCTCACAGCTGCTCCTGTCGAACCTCAGTCACCTGCTACCACCATTGTAGATTCTCCCAGTGAATCCACTCCAGAAGAGGAAGATAACGACGACTCCAGTAAACCCTCATGGGAAAACCTTACCTTTTACACTTCTTCAAATACTGACACCATGACCTGTACTGAACTCTACAAAAGCCTCGGTGCTGGAACAGTCAAGTATGCATGTGAATCACCGCTTCACTTCACACTCACCCAAGTTCTTGAGTTCATCAAGCCTCTACGTTTCACCTTCAGCAACAAGGCTAAATTATACCACCTATCTAGAAGCAGCTTCAAAAAGTTTGAAAATGGCTCCATTGCTAACTTGCCTCCTCAGTTACTCCTATAACTCCCATATGTGTTCTACCCTCTGATGTGACCTAGCCTGCTGCCAGCTACTCAAGATTCAAGACTTAACTACAACAAGTTCAATGCAACAGTCCCTGCTATTCCTGTTCTCAAGTCTGCCCCACGATCGCCTTAGCTGCTGGGTTAAGCCCTGGCTCTATTTCTCTTACTAAGAACACTCCTCTCCAGAGCTATTCTTCATCTGTCCCGTCTTCCCCGCTCATCCCATTGGGATCTTACCTAAACTTGTTTGCTTTGCTTGCCTATGCTGTACATTCTACAAGATTGATGGACTGAACACATCGACTCCAGGTTGAGGGACTGATTACCTCATTCTCCTCCTCTCCTTACGCCTTCCTCTTTGTATTGGACTGATGAAGCCACTGTGTGGCGAAACGTTTCCTGAATAAAGATTCCCATATGCTGCATAAGTGTCTCAATCTTCAACTTGTCGGTTTTTCAAACCATTCATCACAACTGTCAGACACGGCAGCATCATGGGGTCTTGTTACAAAGAATTCTTCAACACTTGTTCAACCTTTGGACGAAGACCTACTTCGACTAGTGGATGGTACCACTATGACCCCGCCTCCATCTGCTTCACGTCACCTCACTACAGTATATAAGCCACGTCTACGGCCCTATGCTGTACATTCTACAAGATTGATGGACTGAACACATCGACTCCAGGTTGAGGGACTGATTACCTCATTCTCCTCCTCTCCTTACGCCTTCCTCTTTGTATTGGACTGATGAAGCCACTGTGTGGCGAAACGTTTCCTGAATAAAGATTCCCATATGCTGCATAAGTGTCTCAATCTTCAACCTCTGCCTATGATGAGGACGGTTAGACGATGAAATCATGTGACTCCTGTGTTGTTGGGTTGGTGCTGCTTAAGTATCATGTATGCCAAGAGTTGCACATGTGTCTAAATTATCAACATGCCGGTTCTCTGAGCCATTCATCTATAAATCTAAATTGATCTAACTTAAATCCATTATTTCTGGTACATTATTACTTCCTAACATCCCTGTGACACATCTGGGTCCTCAGTTGTAGGCAAACTGCTGGAGTCAGTTACAGCTGAGAATACAAGAAGCCATCTGGATAAGCATAATCTGATTAATGATACTCAGCATGGATTCACGAGAGGCCGTTCTTGTCTAACTAATTTATTAACTTTCTTCAGTAAAGCTTTTGAGGCTGTTGATCACGATAAAGAATTTGATATTATTTACTTAGATTTTAGTAAGGCATTTGATAGAGTTCCGCACCAAAGACTGTTAAAGAAGATTGAGACACTTATGCAGCATATGGGAATCTTTATTCAGGAAACGTTTCGCCACACAGTGGCTTCATCAGTCCAATACAAAGAGGAAGGCGTAAGGAGAGGAGGAGTATGAGGTAATCAGTCCCTCAGCCTGGAGTCGATGTGTTCAGTCCATCAATCTTGTAGAATGTACAGCATAGGGCCGTAGACGTGGCTTATATACTGTAGTGAGGTGACTTGAAGTTTGTCGGTTTTTCAAACCATTCATCACAACTGTCAGACACTGCAGCATCATGGGATCTTCTTACAAAGAATTCTTCAACGCTTGTTCAACCTTTGGACAAAGACCTACTTCGACTAGTGGTTGTTACCACTATGATCCCGCCTCCGTCTGCTTCACGTCACCTCACTACAGTATATAAGCCACGTCTACGGCCCTATGCTGTACATTCTACAAGATTGATGGACTGAACACATCGACTCCAGGCTGAGGAACTGATTACCTCATACTCCTCCTCTCCTTACGCCTTCCTCTTTGTATTGGACTGATGAAGCCACTGTGTGGCGAAACGTTTCCTGAATAAAGATTCCCATATGCTGCATAAGTGTCTCAATCTTCAACTTGTCGGTTTTTCAAACCATTCATCACAACTGTCAGACACTGCAGCATCATGGGGTCTTGTTACAAAGAATTCTTCAACACTTGTTCAACCTTTGGACGATGACCTACTTCGACTAGTGGATGGTACCACTATGACCCCGCCTCCATCTGCTTCACGTCACCTCACTACAGTATATAAGCCACGTCTACGGCCCTATGCTGTACATTCTACAAGATTGATAGACTGAACACATCGACTCCAGGTTGAGGGACTGATTACCTCATTCTCCTCCTCTCCTTACGCCTTCCTCTTTGTATTGGACTGATGAAGCCACTGTGTGGCGAAACGTTTCCTGAATAAAGATTCCCATATGCTGCATAAGTGTCTCAATCTTCAACTTGTCGGTTTTTCAAACCATTCATCACAACTGTCAGACACGGCAGCATCATGGGGTCTTGTTACAAAGAATTCTTCAACACTTGTTCAACCTTTGGACGAAGACCTACTTCGACTAGTGGATGGTACCACTATGACCCCGCCTCCATCTGCTTCACGTCACCTCACTACAGTATATAAGCCACGTCTACGGCCCTATGCTGTACATTCTACAAGATTGATGGACTGAACACATCGACTCCAGGTTGAGGGACTGATTACCTCATTCTCCTCCTCTCCTTACGCCTTCCTCTTTGTATTGGACTGATGAAGCCACTGTGTGGCGAAACGTTTCCTGAATAAAGATTCCCATATGCTGCATAAGTGTCTCAATCTTCAACCTCTGCCTATGATGAGGACGGGTAGACGATGAAATCATGTGACTCCTGTGTTGTTGGGTTGGTGCTGCTTAAGTATCATGTATGCCAAGAGTTGCACATGTGTCTAAATTATCAACATGCCGGTTCTCTGAGCCATTCATCTATAAATCTAAATTGATCTAACTTAAATCCATTATTTCTGGTACATTATTACTTCCTAACATCCCTGTGACACATCTGGGTCCTCAGTTGTAGGCAAACTGCTGGAGTCAGTTACAGCTGAGAATACAAGAAGCCATCTGGATAAGCATAATCTGATTAATGATACTCAGCATGGATTCACGAGAGGCCGTTCTTGTCTAACTAATTTATTAACTTTCTTCAGTAAAGCTTTTGAGGCTGTTGATCACGATAAAGAATTTGATATTATTTACTTAGATTTTAGTAAGGCATTTGATAGAGTTCCGCACCAAAGACTGTTAAAGAAGATTGAGACACTTATGCAGCATATGGGAATCTTTATTCAGGAAACGTTTCGCCACACAGTGGCTTCATCAGTCCAATACAAAGAGGAAGGCGTAAGGAGAGGAGGAGTATGAGGTAATCAGTCCCTCAGCCTGGAGTCGATGTGTTCAGTCCATCAATCTTGTAGAATGTACAGCATAGGGCCGTAGACGTGGCTTATATACTGTAGTGAGGTGACTTGAAGTTTGTCGGTTTTTCAAACCATTCATCACAACTGTCAGACACTGCAGCATCATGGGATCTTCTTACAAAGAATTCTTCAACGCTTGTTCAACCTTTGGACGAAGACCTACTTCGACTAGTGGTTGTTACCACTATGATCCCGCCTCCGTCTGCTTCAAGTCATCTCACTACAGTATATAAGCCACGTCTACGGCCCTATGCTGTACATTCTACAAGATTGATGGACTGAACACATCGACTCCAGGCTGAGGAACTGATTACCTCATACTCCTCCTCTCCTTACGCCTTCCTCTTTGTATTGGACTGATGAAGCCACTGTGTGGCGAAACGTTTCCTGAATAAAGATTCCCATATGCTGCATAAGTGTCTCAATCTTCAACTTGTCGGTTTTTCAAACCATTCATCACAACTGTTAAAGAAAGTGGCAGCTCATGGCATTGGGGGAAAAGTGCTGTCATGGATCGAGTCATAGCTCACAGACAGGAAGCAGAAAGTGTTCATAAATGGGGTTAAATCCGAGTGGGGATCTGTAACAAGTGGCGTACCACAGGGATCAGTCTTGGGCCCGTTGTTGTTTATAATATATATCAATGATCTTGATGAGGGAATTACTAGTGAAATGAGCAAATTCGCCGATGACACGAAGATAGGTAGGATAAGTGATTCAAACGTAGATATCAGGGAACTTCAGGAGGATTTAGACAAACTCAGTACCTGGTCAGCAAAGTGGCAGATGCAGTTCAATGTAGATAAATGCAAGGTTATGAAGCTGGGGAGTGTCCATAACCCTAGCACTTATAAGTTAAATAATGTAGAACTTAACCATACACATTGCGAAAAGGACTTGGGGGTTATGGTAAGCAGCAACCTTAAACCAAGACAGCAATGCCTAAGCGTACGTAATAAGGCAAACAGATTACTGGGATTTATATCAAGAAGTGTAAGCAACAGAAGTCCAAAGGTCATACTGCAGCTTTATACATCATTAGTAAGGCCTCACCAAGATTATGCAGCTCAGTTCTGGTCTCCATATTACAGAATGGACATAAATTCGTTAGAAAACATTCAGCGTAGAATGACTAAATTAATGCATAGCATTAGAAATCTTCCATATGAAGAGAGATTGAAGTCCCTTAAATTACATTCACTTGTTAGACGAAGAGTGAGGGGAGACCTGATCGAAGTGTATAAGTGGAAGATGGATATTAATAAAGGGGATATTAATAATTCTTTGAGGATATCTCTCCAAGAGAGAACCCGCAGTAATGGATTTAAATTAGACAAGTTTAGATTTAGAAAGGACATAGGAAAGTATTGGTTTGGAAATAGGGTAGTTGATGAGTGGAACAGTCTACCTAGTTAGGTTATAGAGGCTAAGACCTTGGTTAGTTTCTAATTTAGGTTGGATAGATGCATGAGTGAGAGGGGTTGGATATAAGTGGGACTTGCATATGGGTGGATAGAGTTATCAGAGCTTATTTCTTGGGTAGTTTTGAAAATTTGGTTGGGTAAATGTTTTGTTAGTGGGACTGATTGTAAAGGACCTGCATAGTATGGGCCAACAGGTCTGATGCAGTGTTCCTCCTTTCTTATGCTCTTTTGTTAACCTTCAGTTGTGACCCCTTGTTGCTGTGTCCCATCTCTGGAACATCCTGTCTCTGTCCACCTTGTCGATTTCACTCTGAATTTTATATTTATTATATTTATTTATTAACACATCGGCCGTTTCCCACCAAGGCAGGGTGGCCTGAAAAAGAAAAAACTTTCATCATCATTCACTCCATCACTGTCGTGCCAGAGGCATGCCTACACTACAGTTTATAAAACCGCAACATTAACACCCCTCCTTCAGAGTGCAGACACTGTACTTTCCATCCCCAGGACTCAAGTCCAGCCTGCCGGTTTTCCTAACTCTCTTCGTAAATGATACTTTGCTTACACTCCAACAGTACGTCAAGTCCTAAAAACCATTTGTCTCCATTTGCTCCTGTCTAACATGCTCACGCACGCTTGCTGGAAGTCCAAGACCCTCACACAAAACTTCCTTTACCCCCTCCCTCCAACCTTTCCTAGGCCGATCTCTACCACGCCTTCAGGACTGTATACTCTCGAAGTCATTCTATTTCGTTCCATCCTCTCAATATATCCAAACCATCTCAATAACCCCTCCTTAGCCCTCTGGATAATAGCTTTGGTAATCGCACATCTCCTAATCTCCTAACTACGAATTCTCTGCCTTATATTCACACCACACATTGCCCTCAGACATGAAATCTCCACTGCCTCCAGGCTTTTCCTTGTTGCAAGATTCACAACCCAAGCCTCACACCCATTCAAGAGCGTTGGTATAACTACACTCTCATACATTTCCCTCTTTGCTTTCGTGGATAGTTTTTTGTGTCCCTCCAATCCGATATCCAATCTTCCATTACCTATTTTTTTGTTACCCTCATCACCTTACACTTTCCTATATTCACTTTTAACTTCCTTCTTTTACATATCCTACCAAACTCATCCACCAACCTCTGCAACTTCTCTTCAGAATCTCCCAAAAGCACAGTGTCATCAGCAAAGAACAACTGTGACAATTCCCACTTTGTGTTAGACTCTTTATCTTTTAACCCCACACATTATGCCAGCGCCCGAGCATTCACTTCTCTTACTACTCCATCTATAATATATTGAACAGCCATGGTGACATCACACATCCTTGTCTAAGGCTTACTTTTACTGGGAAATAATCCCCCCTCTCGCCTTCTTACTCTAACCTGAGCCTCACTATCGTCGTAAAAACTTTTCACCGCTTTCAATACCCTACCTCCTATACCATACACCTGCAACATCTGCCACATTGCTTCCCTATCCACCCTATCATATGCTTTTCCAAATCCATAAATGCCACAAAAACCTCTTTACTCATATCTAAATACTGTTCACCTATGTGTTTCACTGCAAACACTTGGTCTACACACCCCCTACCTTTCCTGAAGCCTCCTTGTTCATCTGCTATCCTGCTGTCCGTCTTACTCATAATTCTAACGTTAATAACTCTGCCATATACTTTACCAGGCATACTCAACAGACTTATTCCCCTATAATTTTTACACTCTCTTTTGTCCCCTTTGCCTTTACACAAAGGAACTATGCATGCTCTCTGCCAGTCCCTACGTACCTTACCCTCTTCCATTCATTTATTAAATAAAAGCACCGACCACTCCAAAGCTATATCCCCACCTGCTTTCAACATTTCTATCTTTATCCCATCAATCCCAGCTGCTTTACCCCCTTTCATTCTACTCACTGGTCCACGCACTTACCCCACACTCACAAGTGGTTGTTCCTTACTTCTATAAGATGTTATTCCTCCTTGCCCTATACACGAAATCACAGCTTCCCTATCTTCATCAGCATTTAACAATTCCACAAAATATTCCCTCCATCTTCCCGATATCTCTAACTCTCCATTTAGTAACTTTCCTCTCCTAATTTTAACTAACAAATCCATTCTTTCCCTAGGCTTTCTCAACTTATTAATTTCACTCTAAAACTTTTTCCTATTTTCAACGAAGCTTGTTGATAACATCTCACCCACTCTCTCATTTGCTCTCTTTTAACATTGCTTTACCACCCTTTCAACCTCTCTTTTTCTCTCCATTTACTCCTCCTTCCTTGCATCACTTCTACTTTGTAAAAACCTCTCTCTCTCTTACTACTCTCTTTACATCATTCCACCAATCGCTCCTCTTCCCTCCTGCACCCACTTTCCTGTAACCACAAACTTCTGCTGAACACTCTAACACTACATTCTTAAACTTACCCCATACATCTTCTACCCCATTGCCTATACACTCATTAGCCCATCTATCCTCCAATAGTCTTTTATATCTCACCCTAACTGCCTCCTCCTTTAGTTTATAAACCTTCACTTCTCTTTTACTTGCTACTTCCATTCTCCTTGTATCCCATCTACCTTTTACTCTCAGTGTAGCTACAGCTAAAAAGTGATCTGATATATCTGTGGCCCCTCTATAAACATGTACATCCTGAAGTCTACCCTTATTTTAATCCACATAATCCTTTAATTTGTGCATTTATATTCGCTCTTCTCCTCCCATAACTGATCCTTTAGCATTATTGCTTCCCCTTCCTTAGCTCTAACTCTCTCAGATACTCCTGATTTAATCCCATTTATTTCTCCCCACAGAAACTCCACTACCCCTTTCAGCTTTGTTTTGCTTAGAGCCAGGACATCCAACTTCCTTTCATTCATAACCTTCGCAATCATTTCTTTCTTATCATCTGCTCTACATTCACGCACATTCAAACATCCTAGTTTTATAAAGTTCTTCTTTTTCTTCTTTTTAGTAATTTATACAGGAGAAGGGGTTACTAGCCCATTGTTCCCGGCATCTAGTCGCCTCCTACTACACCCATAGCTTACGGAGGAAGAATTCTGTTCCATTTCCCCATGGAAATAAGCAAAAATAAGCAAGAACAAGAACTAGGAAGAAAATTGAAGACAGCCCAAAGAGGTTAATAAATGTATGCTTGTACATGCATGTGTAGTGTGACCTAAGTGTAAGTAGAAGTAGCAAGACGTACCTGCAACCTTGCCTGTTTATGAAACAGAAAAAGACACCAGCAATTACAGGCTTTTATTTCACACTCATTTGGTAGGACGATAGTATCTTCCTGGGTGGCTGCTGTCTACCAACTGCTACCTACTACTACATGTCGTTATCATATCCCTCCTGTCCCTCCCGACCTCCAGAGTCATCAGGTCGAGTTCCCTTAACCTCTCCTTGTAGGACATATCCCTTAGCTCCAGGACTAGTCTCGCTGCAAACCTTTGGACTTTCTCTAATTTCCTGACTTGCTTGGCTAGGTGTGGGTTACAAACTGGTGCTGTATACTCCAAAATGGGCCTGACGTACACGGTGTACAGAGTCATGAATGACTCCATACTGAGTGCTGAAAAGCTGTTCTTATGTTTTCCAGGCGCCCACATGCTGCACAAGTTATTTGGTTAATGTGCGTGTCAGATGTGCTCGGTATGATACTTATCCGAAGATCCTTTTCCTTGAGTGAGGTTTGCAGCCTTTGACCTGCTGTCTTCTTTGACCTTCCCTAATCATCATGATTTTGCAATCGGTGGGGTTAAACTCCAGGAGCCTTTTGTTGAGCAAGTTTGCAGCTTGTCCAGATTCCTTTGTAGTCCTGCCTGATACCCGTCCTCTTGAAGTCACCACATTAGCTTCACAACCTCTGCAAACAAGAACACCTCCGAATGTATCCCTTTCTTCATGTCATTCACATATACCAGAAACAGCACCGACCCTAGGACTGACCGTTGTGTAACCCCGCTCATCACATGTGCCCACTCTCACACCTCTTCAAGTACCGTCACTCACTGTTTCCTTCCTGTCACGTATTCTCTGATTCACTGCAGTGTCTTTTTTTTTTTGTTATCCCTGCGTATTCCTCCAG
Source organism: Cherax quadricarinatus (assembly GCF_038502225.1). Taxonomy (NCBI): domain Eukaryota; kingdom Metazoa; phylum Arthropoda; class Malacostraca; order Decapoda; family Parastacidae; genus Cherax; species Cherax quadricarinatus. The sequence goes on along the minus strand of NC_091300.1, from coordinate 57,408,322 downwards.
ATTTTGCAATAATCTCTTGTGCGTTACAGTGTCGACACTTTTTATAGCCCAAAAAATGCAATTTACCCACCATCCTCTCTCTCTCTCTCTCTCTCTCTCTCTCTCTCTCTCTCTCTCTCTCTCTCTCTCTCTCTCTCTCTCTCTCTCTCTCTCTCTCTCTCTCTCTCTCTCTCTCTCTCTCTCTCTCTCTCTCTCTCTCTCTCTCTCTCTTTCTCTCCCTCTCTCTCTCGCTCGCTCTCTCCCTCCTGTCTTACTTCTGTTACCGAGTCACAAAGCTCCAGTAGATTTGTGGCACTAGATTTCCCCTACCTGAAACAGTGCTGGTTATCGTGTATAAGCTCATCCCTTTCTAGGTGCTCCACCACTCTTCTCCTGATAATCTTCTTCATGACTTTGCATACTGTGCATGTCTGTGACACTGATCTGTAGTTTAATGTTGCCTGCCTGTCTTCTTTCTTAAAAATTCGACTACATTTGCTGTCTTACTCACCTCAGGTAGTTGCGCAGTTACGAAAGATGTATTGATAACGGTTGTTAGTGGCACACACAGTGTCTCTGCTCCTTCTCTCAAGACCCATGAGAGATGTCTGGGCCCACCGCCTTTAAGGTATCTAATTCATTTAGCAGCCTGTTCACCTCCTCGATTGTGTGTAATGTGTCCAGTATTTTTTCGCGTACACCATCATCCGAATTTGCTGGTAGCCTTTCTGTCTCCACTTAGAATACCTCCATAAATCTCATGTTTATCTCTTCATATTCTTCTCTGTCTTTTTTTTTTTTTTTTTGGAAACTCCCCTCCTTCCTTCCTTAACCTGATTACCTGGTCCTTGACTGTAGTTTTCTCCTGATGTCGCTCTACAACAGCCTCGGGTGAGACATGGCTTTCGATGCTATGTCATTCTCATATTGCAGCTGGGCCTCCCTCCTTATCCACTCATATTCCCATCTGGATCATTGGCTCATCTATATTTTTCCTGGGTCCTTAGTCTTCTATACATTTTCCATGCTCTAGAACACTTAGTTTTGGCCTCTGTATACCTTTGGGTGAACCAAAGGTCTTCTTCTTTGCACTTTGTGGCCATATGTTCCATCATTTCGTTTACCGTCTTTCCCAACAGTTCTCTTTCCCACTGTACCTCATGCAGGAATTACTTCATGTCTGTGTAGTCCCCTCTTTTGTAGCATGTTTTTACCCATTCTTCTCGTGATCTTTCCCTTTCCACTGTTAACTCTGCAATGTATTCGAAGCTCAAGACCATGTGATGACTGGCTCCGAGGGGCCTTTCATATGTGATATCGCAAATGCCTGAACTACTTTAAGGTGAATACGAGGCCCAGCCTTGCTGGTTCTCTCTCTCTCTCTCTGCTAGTGTCACTAACATGTTGATGCAAGAGGTTTTTATTTTCGTCTTCCTCATCTTCGCTCTCCATGTCTCAAGTCCTCTACGTGGTTCCAGGTTTTCCAGTCAATCTCCTTGTGATTGAAATAACACCCAACTAGGAACTTTGCCTTACTCATATGGACCCTTCTGGCCACCTCAGCTAGTGTGTCCACCATTCCTCTATTGCTTGGCCTCCTGCTATTTTGTCCAGAGTTGTCCATTACTGCAATCACCACCGTTGGACCCCCAGTCTTTCTACTCCCCTGTTTCCCTTCTATCCATTCCTTCTAACTCCTCAAAACTTCAATGGTTTTTTATTCCTTTATCTTTTCTCAGGATCTTATATCCAGTTGGGAAGATCGAGTCTGTTATCAGCCCCCCCCCGTGTGTGTGTGTACTCACCTATTTGTACTCACCTATTTGTGGTTGCAGGGGTCGAGTCATAGCTCCTGGCCCCGCCTCTTCACTGATTGCTACTAGGTCCTCTCTCTCCCTGCTCCATGAGCTTTATCATACCTCGCCTTAAAACTATGTATGGTTCCCGCCTCCACTACTTCACTTTCTAGACTATTCCACGACTTGACTACTCTATGACTGAAGAAATACTTCCTAACATCCCTTTGATTCATCTGAGTCTTCAACTTCCAATTGTGACCTCTTGTGTATGTGTCCCATATCTGGAACATCCTGTCTTTGTCCACCGTGTCTATTCTGCGCAGTATTTTATATGTCGTTATCATGTCTCCCCTGACCCTCCTGGCCTCCAGTGTCGTCAGGCCGATTTCCCTCAACCTTTCTTCGTACGACAATCCCCGTAGCTCTGGGACTAGTCTTGTTGCAAACCTTTGCACTTTCTCTAATTTCCTGACGTGCTTGACTAGGTGTGGATTCCAAACTGGTGCTGCATACTCCAGTATGGGCCTGACGTAAATGGTATACAGTGTCTTGAACGACTCCTTATTGAGGTATCGGAACGCTATCCGTAGGTTTGCCAGGCGCCCGTATGCTGCAGCAGTTATCTGATTTATGTGCGCCTCAGGAGATATGCTCGGTGTTATACTCACCCCCAGATCTTTTTCCTTGAGTGAGGTTTGCAGTCTTTGGCCATCTAAATTATATTGTGTCTGCGGTCTTCTTTGCCCTTCCCCAATCTTCATGACTTTGCATTTGGCAGGGTTAAACTCAAGGAGCCAGTTTCTGGACCAGGCTTGTAGCCTGTCCAGGTCTCTTTGTAGTCCTGCCTGATCCTCATCCGATTTGATTCTTCTCATTAACTTCACATCATCTGCAAACAAGGACACTTCTGAGTCTATCCCTTCCGTTATGTCGTTCACATATACCAAGAACAGCACAGGTCCTAGGACTGACCCCTGTGGAACCCCGCTTGTCACAAGCGCCCACTCTGACACCTCGTCACGTACCATGACTCGTTGTTGCCTCCCTGTCAGGTATTCTCTGATCCATTGCAGTGCCTTTCCTGTTATGTGTGCCTGATCTTCTAGCTTTTTCAGTAACCTCTTGTGAGGAACTGTGTCGAAGGCCTTTTTGCAGTCCAAAAAAATGCAGTCGATCCATCCCTCTCTCTCTTGTCTTACTTCTGTCACCTTGTCATAAAACTCTAGTAGGTTTGTGACACAGGATTTTCCTTCCCTGAAACCATGCTGGTTGTCAATTATACACTTGTTTCTTTCCAGGTGCTCCACCACTCTTCTCCTGATTATCTTCTCCATGACCTTGCATACTATACACGTTAGTGATACAGGTCTGTAGTTTAGTGCCTCATGTCTGTCTCCCTTTTTAAAAATTGGGACTACATTTGCCATCTTCCATACCTCAGGGAGTTGCCCAGTTTCAAATGATGTGTTGAAGATCTTTGTTAATGGCACACACAATATCTCTGCTCCCTCTTTAAGGACCCACGGAGAGATGTTGTCTGGTCCCACCGCCTTTGAGGTGTCAAGTTCGCATAGCAGCTTCTTCACTTCCTCCTTGGTTATATGTACCTCACCCAGCACTTGCTGGTGTACCCCCCTGTTCTGATTTCCTGGAGTCCTACTGGTTTCCACTGTAAATACTTCTTTAAATCTCGTGTTGAGCTCCTGACATACCTCTCGGTCGTTTCTTGTGAATTCCCCATCACCCTTCCTCAGTCTGATTACCTGGTCCTTGACTGTTGTTTTCCTCCTGATGTGGCTGTACAACAGCTTCGGGTCAGTCTTGACTTTCGATGCTATGTCATTTTCATATTGTCGCTGAGCCTCCCTTCTTATCTGTGCATATTCATTTCTGGCTCTTCGGCTAATCTCTTTATTTTCCTGAGTTCTCTGTCTTCTGTACCTTTTCCATTCTCTAGTACACCTAGTTTTTGCCTCCCTACACCTTTGGGTGAACCAAGGACTCGTTCTGTTCTTCCCATTATTTCTGTTTCCCTTGGGAACAAACCTCTCCTCTGCCTCCTTGCATTTTGTTGCCACATAGTCCATCATTTCTTGTACTGGTTTTCCTGTCAGTTCCCTCTCCCACTGAATGTTTTGAAGGAAGTTCCTCATGCCTGAGTAGTTTCCCCTTTTGTAGTTTGGTTTTTCCCACCCTATTCCTGCTACTCTCTCCACTTGGAGCTCAACTATGTAGTGTGTGTGTGTGTGTGTGTGTGTGTGTGTGTGTGTGTGTGTGTGTGTGTAACTATTTGATTGCCTATAATTGTTTTGATAATAGTTGCTTAATATAATCTTCAAAACTTTGTTCACGTAATTTTTATATAAAAAAACCAGTGGGTGAAATATTATTCATGTTCATCTTTTGTGTTTCAGACAAAAAAATCCAATATTCTCTTGGTTTCTGTTTCACTTTTTGTCAATCTGCCTCTTGCTAACAGTGTTGCAAATTTGCTTCATATATCCAGTTTTAGCCAAATATAGGTTATAAACAGATTTATTAGCATATAGCCGACATATATTAAAAAAATATTTAATAATTCGTCAGTTAAGCACAATTTCGTTTATGTGATATTTCTGTGACATATTTTTTAATAACAACTCCCAGGTCTCTCTCTCTCTGATCATATGAAAACTCTCTCATTAATATCAGTGAACTCTAAACTTACTCAGGAGTTGTATGCATTTAATTTTCACTCTTCTTACTTAAATTCCAGTATTTTAGTATTATGGATTTCAATTTTCTTAACATGAATATATTATTTAACCAATATTGCCAATCATCCTTATTTATTACCCTATCTTCTGTCTGTCTGTCTGTCTGTCTGTCTCTCTCTCTCTCTCTCTCTCTCTCTCTCTCTCTCTTTCTCTCTCTCTCTCTCTCTCTTTTTTTTTTTTTTTTTTTTTTTTTTGTTTTACACAGGGTTTGACAAGGTTAAGGATCCCTAACTTTATTGACAAGCTATTTACAGGTTAAGGATTCCTAACTTTATTGGCAAGCTAAGAGCTGTTACCTACATCAGCTCATTTAAAAGCATTTTTATTGTTATGTGACATACAAGTAGGGAACAGGATGAAGTTGGAGCCATCTGTTGTCCAGCATTTTCATTTGATCAACTGACTTTATCTCGTTGACATCATTATGCTGTACAAATGTGTTCCATACTCGAGTCATCCTGGGTATGTATGATCTCAAATGGAGTGATGTTCTGGAGAAGGGTACAGCCAGAGTGAAGTTGCTGCTTTCTGCCCGTCTTGTGGCATAAAAGCTTGTTTCACGCTGTCCTCGAAGTGGATCCAAGTGTGGTATTTTGACAATATTGGCCTTGTACATAACAGTAAGGCCACCCACATCCCTCCTATGTTGAAGGCTCTGCTGAAATGACAGATCTATCCAGGATGGGTCCAGGCGAGAGATGAGACGTCTTGCTCTGTTCTCTACTCTGTCAAACAGTCGCAGATGAGAGGGGGGACAGGCAAACCAAGAAAATGGAGCATACTCAAGGTGTGAGCGTACTTGTGCCTCGTACAGGATCTTGCAACCCCTACTGTCAAGCAGATGCGAGATACGGCGAAGTGCTGTAAGCTTCCTGGCTGCCTTGTTTGCAAGATTTACAACATGGTTCTTCATGGTTAGTTTGGAGTCAAATTTCACCCCAAGGATATCAACTTCTTCTCCAGGTGCCAACATCCTCCCATTCATCCTTACTACTGCCCCAGCATTACCATCGTGGTGCCTAGAGACGATCATCATTTGCGTTTTCTCAGGTGCAAATGTTACTTGCCATCTATTTCCCCAAGCTGATACAGCTCTCAGCTGGTGATTGATGTAGCTTAGAGCAGCTGGCATTTCTTCTCTTGGATAAGTGAATGTCAGTGTACAGTCGTCTGCATATGCATGTGATTCTGGGATGAGATGAAGAAGGTCGTTGAAGTAGACATTCCATAACAATGGACCCAGCACGCTTCCTTGTGGAACACTTGCCCCAATAGGATGTCTTGCTGATTCCGTTCCATTGAGAACTACACTTAGAGATCTACCATGAAGGTAATCACTGAGGAGACATAGCGTAGAGCCTGCAATTCCCAGTGCTTGAAGTTTTGCTAAGAGGCCCTGGTGCCACACTCTCTCTCTCTCTTGTCAAATATAACACACATTTAAAACAATATTTTTTTTTAATTCAGTTTAATGAACTAAATTAGTTTTTTTTTCATTTATAAAAACTCTTAGTTTAAATTGTATTGATAATACTCCATGAACAGAATACTATTGAGCAAAAATATCATAAATTTGGTCACAAACTAACGTGTCCTCCATTATTTAACAAACGGTACGTCCTTGTTACTATAAAAAAAAATTATTTCTTCTCCACCTGATAGACTTCCATATTATTTATGGTCTTACCGTTTTTTTTTCTAAGATTTCTTCTTGTCCTTTAATGTCTGTAAATGTTATTTTCCGTGAGTTATGTTTATCTTTATTATATTTTGCATTATGAATCATTATGTTCTTGAAAATTTTTCATTGTAACCTTTACAATGAGATAAAATCATTATCTTTTATCTCATTGTAATATCCAGTAACAGTACGTACAAAGCCTTTTGTCTCAGTCATCCTCTAACAGATACTCATCATTTATTAAGATTTTTTGAGGCACATTCACAAATATTTCTATTATTTATAACAAATCATACAGATTTAAAACTTGGGCAGCTGTGTGTCACATTGTGAGACTTCAGAGTGATTGATATAGTGTTTTATGCACCCTGATAATGTGCCTTTTGTGTAACCTTCACAATGAAACACGCACACGCGCGCACACGCACACATACACATACACACACACACACACACACACACACACACACACACACACACACACACACACACACACACACACACACACACACACACACACACACACACACACACACACACACACACACACACACACACACACACACACACACACACACATGAAAGAATAAAGGAGACATCCCCAGACATAATAGCACTCACAGAAACAAAACTCACCAGAATAATAACAGATTCAATCTTTCCATCCGGATATCAAATCCTCAGGAAAGACAGTGGGAGGAGAGGAGGAGGAGGAGGAGTAGCACTGTTCATTAAAAACCAGTGAGGTTTTGAGAAAATGGAAGGAATGGATGGCACGGGCGAAAGGGACTACTTAGTAGGAACAATCCAGTCTGAGGGACGTAAGGTAATAATTGCAGTAATGTACAACCCACCACAGAACTGCAGGAGGCCAAGAGAAGAATACGATGAGAGCAACAGAGCAATGGTCGACACACTAGCCGAGGTGGCCAGGAGAGCACACATGGGGGGAGCAAAGTTACTAGTTATGGGTGATTTCAATCACAAGGAGATTGACTGGGAAAACCTGGAGCCCCATGGGGATCCCGAAACATGGAGAGCCAAGATGATGGATGTGGTACTGGAAAACCTCATGCATCAACATGTTAGAGACACTACCAGAGAGAGAGGAGAGGATGAACCAGCAAGACTGGACCTTGTATTCACCTTGAGTAGTTCGGACATCGAGGATATCATGTATGAAAGGCCCCTGGGAGCTAGTGATCATGTGGTTCTGTGCTTCGACTATATAGTTGAGCTCCAAGTGGAGAGAGTAGCAGGAATATGTTGGGAAAAACCAAACTACAAAAGGGGGAACTACTCAGGCATGAGGAACTTCCTTCAAGACATTCAGTGGGAGAGGGAACTGACAGGAAAACCAGTACAAGAAATGATGGACTATATGGCAACAAAATGCAAGGAGGCAGAGGAAAGGTTTGTTACCAAGGGAAACAAAAATAATGGGAAGAACAGAACGAGTCCTTGGTTCACCCAAAGGTGTAGGGAGGCAAAAACTAGGTGTACTAGAGAATGGAAAAGGTACAGAAGACAGAGAACTCAGGAAAACAAAGAGATTAGCCGAAGAGCCAGAAACGAATATGCACAGATAAGAAGGGAGGCTCAGCGACAATATGAAAATGACATAGAATCGAAAGTCAAGTCTGACCCGAAGCTGTTGTACAGCCACATCAGGAGGAAAACAGCAGTCAAGAACCAGGTAATCAGACTGAGGAAGGGTGATGGGGAGTTCACAAGAAACGACGGAGAGGTATGTCAGGCGCTCAACACGAGATTTAAAGAAGTATTTACAGTGGAAACCAGTAGGACTCCAGGAAATCAGAACAGGGGGGTACACCAGCAAGTGCTGGACGAGGTACATATAACCATGGAGGAGGTGAAGAAGCTGCTATGCGAACTTGACTCCTCAAAGACGGTGGGACCAGACAACATCTCTCCGTGGGTCCTTAAAGAGGGAGCAGAGATACTGTGTGTGCCCTTAACAAAGATCTTCAACACATCAATTGAAATTGGGCAACTCCCTGAGGTATGGAAGATGGCAAATGTAGTCCCAATTTTTAAAAAGGGAGACAGACATGAGGCACTAAACTACAGACCTGTATCACTAACGTGTATAGTATGCAAGGTCATGGAGAAGATCATCAGGAGGCGAGTGGTGGAGTACCTTGAAAGAAACTAAGTGTATAATTGACAACCAGCACGGTTTCAGGGAAGGAAAATCCTGTGTCACAAACCTACTAGAGTTTTATGACAAGGTGACAGAAGTAAGACAAGAGAGAGAGAGGGGTGGATCGACTGCATTTTTTTGGACTGCAAGAAGGCCTTCGACACAGTTCCTCCAAGAGGTTACTGCAAAAGCTAGAGGATCAGGCACACATAACAGGAAAGGCACTGCAATGGATCAGAGAATACCTGACAGGGAGGCAACAACGAGTCATGGTACGTGACGAGGTGTCAGAGTGGGCGCCTGTGACAAGCGGGGGTTCCACAGGGGTCAGTCCTAGGACCTGTGCTGTTCTTGGTACGTGTGAATGACATAACGGAAGGGATAGACTCAGAAGTGTCCTTGTTTGCAGACGATGTGAAGTTAATGAGAAGAATCAAATCGGATGAGGATCAGGCAGGACTACAAAGAGACCTGGACAGGCTACAAGCCTGGTCCAGCAACTGGCTCCTTGAGTTTAACCCTACCAAATGCAAAGTCATGAAGATTGGAGAAGGGCAAAGAAGACCGCAGACACAATATAGTTTAGATGGCCAAAGGCTGCAAACCTCACTCAAGGAAAAAGATCTGGGGGTGAGTATAACACCGAGCATATCTCCTGAGGCGCACATTAATCAGATAACTGCCGCAGCATACGGGCGCAAGAACAGCATTCTGTAATCTTTATAAGGAATCGTTCAGGACCCTGTACACTGTGTACGTTAGGCCCATATTGGAGTATGCGGCACCAGTTTGGAACTCACATCTAGCCAAGAACGTAGAGAAACTAGAGAAAATACAAAGGTTTGCAACAAGACTAGTCCCAGAGCTATGGGATATGTCTTACGAGGAGAGGTTAAGGGAAATCGACCTGACGACACTAGAGGACAGGAGAGATAGGGGGGATATGATAACGACATATTAAATGCTGAGAGGAACTGACAAAGTGGACAGAGATAAAATGTTCCAGAGATGGGACACAGCAACAAGGGGGGGACACAGTTGGACGTTGAAGACACAGATAAATCACAGGGATGTTAGGAAGTATTTCTTCAGTCACAGAGTTGTCAGGAAGTGGAATAGTCTGGGAAGCGATGTAGTGGAGGCAGAATCCATACATAGCTTTAAGCAGAGGTATGATAAAGCTCGTGGTTCAGGGAGAGTGACCCAGTAGCGGCCAGTGAAAAGGAAAGGCCAGGAGCTCGGATTCGACCCCCGCAACCTCAACTAGGTGAGTACACACACACACACACACACACACACACACACACACACACACACACACACACACCACACCACACACACACACACACACACCACACCACACACACACACACACACACCATACACACACATACAGTGCTAGTCACGGCAGTATGCCGTGGTGAGAGGAAGTGTTTCACTTTTGTCTCTCATCCTCTCCATCTTTTGTCTGGTGTTCCCTTTGGTTTTGGGGCTATGCTTGTTTGATTATGGGTAAAAAGAAGTCTTTAACACCTACAACTATAGCTCATATCATAGGGCCTCACAAAGCTGGCCACCAGACGAAAAAAATAGTGGAGAGTGTTGGTGTACATGAACATTCAGTGAGGAACTAGAAGCAGCATCTCAACGCTGGTGTCGGTATCAAGTTACCGTCTGCCAAACCTCGGCCTGGCCCCTCGAAGAAGACATCTATTCGTACCTTAACTGTGTTAAAGAAGCAGCTAGAGAGTACATCTAAGATAACTGCTAGAGAATTCATAGAAAAGAACCCACATCTTTTCTCAGAGGTGTCTGTAAGAACTGTTAACAGACGTGTCAGAACTGGGCTGCAGTAGTCACCGCCAGGTTAGGAAACCGATCCTCTCAAAGCCAAAGAAGAAACGTAGGCTGGATTATGCAAAGAAATACCTTCACTGGAATCCTCAACAGTGGTCTGAAGTACTTTGCATTGATAAAGCAACATTCACCGTGGGGGACATGTACCGGCCGAGAGGTAGTGACCAGCTAGACCCATGCTACACTTGTGAGACCACCAAACACCCAGACTCGCTCATGGTTTGTGGGTGTTTCAGTGCTCAGAGCGTTGGTGAGCTCACTGTGCTTCCCCAAAAACCAGTATATGAACCAGTATAAAAATCTGGAGTTATTGAGTGACAATTTACCTGAGGCGTTTGACAAGTGTGGAACTACGGTTTTTATGCAGGACGATGCACCGTGTCATACCACCAAATTTGTAGTTCAGTGGCTTAAGGACTGTGAAGTGAAGTTCTTTAATGACTGGACAGGCAATTCCCCAGACCTAAACCCTACTGAGAACCTCCGGTCATTAGTGAAACGAAGTTTACTGGCCAAGGATATCAGTTCCATCCCGTGACTGGAGGCTGCTCTAAATGGGACATGGAATAATATACCTCCCAAACCTTCAGGAATTTGTGTGAGAGTCTTCCTACATGACTGAGGGACATGATTAAGCGTAAAGGACGCATGTGCGTCGGGAGGGGCGGCTAGCACTGCACACACACACACACACACACACACACACACACACACACACACACACACACACACAGAGCCAGATAACATCTCCCCATGGGTATTGAGAGAGGGAGCAGAGGCGCTATGTGTACCCCTAACAACAATATTCAATACATCTATCGAAACAGGGAGATTGCCTGAGGCATGGAAGACAGCAAATGTAGTCCCAATCTTTAAAAAAGGAGACAGACATGAAGCATTAAACTACAGACCAGTGTCACTGACATGTATAGTATGCAAAATCATGGAGAAGATTATCAGGAGAAGAGTGGTGGAACACCTAGAAAGGAATGATCTCATCAACAGCAGCCAGCATGGTTTCAGGGACGGGAAATCCTGTGTCACAAACCTACTGGAGTTCTATGACATGGTGACAGCAGTAAGACAAGAGAGAGAGGGGTGGGTGGATTGCATTTTCTTGGACTGCAAGAAGGCGTTTGACACAGTTCCACACAAGAGATTGGTGCAAAAACTGGAGGACCAAGCAGGGATAACAGGGAAGGCACTACAATGGATCAGGGAATACTTGTCAGGAAGACAGCAGCGAGTCATGGTACGTGGCGAGGTGTCAGAGTGGGCACCTGTGACCAGCGGGGTCCCGCAGGGGTCAGTCCTAGGACCAGTGCTGTTTCTGGTATTTGTGAACGACATGACGGAAGGAATAGACTCTGAGGTGTCCCTGTTTGCAGATGACGTGAAGTTGATGAGAAGAATACACTCGATCGAAGACCAGGCAGAACTACAAAGGGATCTGGACAGGCTGCAGAACTGGTCCAGCAATTGGCTCCTGGAGTTCAATCCCACCAAGTGCAAAGTCATGAAGATTGGGGAAGGGCAAAGAAGGCCGCAAACGGAGTACAGTCTAGGGGGTCAGAGACTACAAACCTCACTCAAGGAAAAAGATCTTGGGGTGAGTATAACACCAGGCACATCTCCTGAAGCGCACATCAACCAAATAACTGCTGCAGCATATGGGCGCCTAGCAAACCTCAGAACAGCATTCCGACATCTTAATAAGGAATCGTTCAGGACCCTGTACACCGTATACGTTAGGCCCATATTGGAGTATGCGGCACCAGTTTGGAACCCACACCTAGCCAAGCACGTAAAGAAACTAGAGAAAGTGCAAAGGTTTGCAACAAGACTAGTCCCAGAGCTAAGAGGTATGTCCTACGAGGAGAGGTTAAGGGAAATCAACCTGACGACACTGGAGGACAGGAGAGATAGGGGGGACATGATAACGACATACAAAATACTGAGAGGAATTGACAAGGTGGACAAAAACAGGATGTTCCAGAGATTGGACACAGTAACAAGGGGACACAGTTGGAAGCTAAAGACACAGATGAATCACAGGGATGTTAGGAAGTATTTCTTCAGCCACAGAGTAGTCAGTAAGTGGAATAGTTTGGGAAGCGATGTAGTGGAGGCAGGATCCATACATAGCTTTAAGCAGAGGTACGATAAAGCTCACGGCTCAGGGAGAGTGACCTAGTAGCGATCAGTGAAGAGGCGGGGCCAGGAGCTCGGACTCGACCCCCGCAACCTCAACTAGGTGAGTACAACTAGGTGAGTACACACACACACACACACACACAAACACACACGCCCCCTATGGGCATTCTGACCCCACCCCCTCATCACAAACCCCACCCACACCACAGCCCCCGATAGGCCTCCACACACACACACACACACACACACACACACACACACACACACACACACACACACACACACACACACACACACACAAACACACACGCCCCCTATGTGCATTCTGACCCCACCCCCTCATCACAAACCCCACCCACACCTCAGCCCCTGATAGGCCTCCACCAAGGCTCTCACTCCCCCAACCCCAATATTCACAGTGACAGAAAAGAAGCTGAAGGTTTGGTACACAAACGCATAAGGAATAACGAATAAATATGAGGAGTGGCACGAAAGAATCAGCGAGAAATCCCCAGACATCATAACAGTCACAGAAACGAAACTCGCTGAGACAATAACAGATGCAATCTTCCCACCAGGATATCAGATCCTCAGGAAAGATAGGAGTAGAGGGGGAGGAGGGGTTGCACTGCTCATAAAAAACCGATTGGGATTTGAGGAAATGAAAGGCATGGACATGATTGGAGAAAGGGACTACATAGTAGGTACAATTCAGTCTGGAGAACATAAAGTAGTCATTGGAGTGATGTATAACCCACCACAGAACTGCAGGAGGCCAAGAGAGGAGTACGAAGTAAACAACAGAGCGATGGTGGACACACTGGCTGAGGTGGCAAGAAGAGCTCACTCGAGCAGAGCAAAGTTACTGGTAATGGGCGATTTCAACCAAAGGGAGATCGACTGGGAAACCCGGAGCCACATGGGGGTCCTGAAACATGGAGAGCCAAGATGATGGATGTAGTACTTCAAAACCTCATGCATCAGCATGTCAGGGACACTACCAGAGAGAGAGAGGAGGATGAACCAGCAAGATTGGATCTTGTGTTTACCCTGAGCAGTTCAGACATTGAGGACATCAATTACGAGAGGCCCCTTGGAGCTAGCGGTTCTGAGTTTTGATTATATAGTAGAGTTACAAGTGGAGAAGATAACAGGAATTGAAAGGGCAAAGTCAAACTATAAAAGGGGGGACTACACAGGTATGAGGAACTTCCTGCAGGAGGTTCAGTGGAACAGAGAAATGGTAGGAAAATCAGTAAACGAGATGATGGAATATGTAACAACAAAGTGCAAGGAGACAGAGGAAATGTTTGTTCCCAAGGGAAACAGAAATAATAGGAAGACCAAAACGAGTCCTTGGTTTACTCGAAGGTGTAGAGAGGCAAAAACTAGGTGCACCAGAGAATGGAAAAGGTACAGGAGGCAAAGGACCCAGGAAAATAAGGAGATTAGTAGAAGAGCCAGAAACGAGTATGCACAGATAAGTAGGAAACCCAGCGAGAGTACAAGAACGACATATCATCGAAAGTCAAGTCTGACCCGAAACTGCTGCATAGCCACATTAGGAGGAAAACAACAGTCAAAAACCAGGTGATAAGGCTGAGGAAAGAAGGTGGGGAACTCACAAGAAACGATCAAGAAGTATGTGAGCAGCTTATCATGAGATTTAAGGAAGTATTTACAGTGGAGTCAGGAAGGCCTCTGGGTGGACAGAACAGAGGGGGACACCAGCAAGGAATATACCAACAAATGTAGTTCCCATTTTTAAAAAAGGAGACAGAAAAGAGGCACTAAACTATAGACCTGTGTCACTGACGTGTATAGTATGCAAAGTTATGGAGAAGATTATCAGGAGGAGAGTGGTGGAGCACCTGGAACGGAACAAGAGTATAAACGCCAACCAGCACAGATTCATGGAAGGCTAATCCTGT
>NC_091300.1:57361501-57391501 GCF_038502225.1 Cherax quadricarinatus | reverse complement strand
GTGATCCCTGCCAGTGTGTGATCCCTGCCAGTGTGTGTGATCCCTGCCAGTGTGTGATCCCTGCCAATGTGTGATCCCTGCCAGTGTGTGATCCCTGCCAGTGTGTGATCCCTGCCAGTGTGTGATCCCTGCCAGTGTGTGATCCCTGCCAGTGTGTGATCCCTGCCAGTGTGTGATCCCTGCCAGTGTGTGATCCCTGCCAGTGTGTGATCCCTGCCAGTGTGTGATCCCTGCCAGTGTGTGATCCCTGCCAGTGTGTGATCCCTGCCAGTGTGTGATCCCTGCCAGTGTGTGATCCCTGCCAGTGTGTGATCCCTGCCAGTGTGTGATCCCTGCCAGTGTGTGATCCCTGCCAGTGTGTGATCCCTGCCAGTGTGTGATCCCTGCCAGTGTGTGATCCCTGCCAGTGTGTGATCCCTGCCAGTGTGTGATCCCTGCCAGTGTGTGATCCCTGCCAGTGTGTGATCCCAGTGTGTGATCCCTGCCAGTGTGTGATCCCTGCCAGTGTGTGATCCCTGCCAGTGTGTGATCCCTGCCAGTGTGTGATCCCTGCCAGTGTGTGATCCCTGCCAGATCCCTGCCAGTGTGTGATCCCTGCCAGTGTGTGATCTCTGCCAGTGTGTGATCCCTGCCAGTGTGTGATCCCTGCCAATGTGTGATCCCTGCCAGTGTGTGATCCCTGCCAGAGTGTGATCCCTGCCAGTGTGTGATCCCTGCCAGTGTGTGATCCATGCCAGTGTGTGATCCCTGCCAGTGTGTGATCCCTGCCAGTGTGTGATCCCTGCCAGTGTGTGATCCCTGCAAGTGTGTGATCCCTGCTAGTGTGTGATCCCTGCCAGTGTGTGATCCCTGCCAGTGTGTGATCCCTGCCAGTGTGTGATCCCTGCCAGTGTGTGATCCCTGCCAGTGTGTGATCCCTGCCAGTGTGCGATCCCTGCCAGTGTGTGATCCCTGCCAGTGTGCGATCCCTGCCAGTGTGTGATCCCTGCCAGTGTGTGGTCCCTGCCAGCGTGTGATCCCTGCCAGTGTGTGATCCCTGCCAGTGTGTGATCCCTGCCAGTGTGTGATCCCTGCCAGTTTGTGATCCCTGCTAGTGTGTGATCCCTGCTAGTGTGTGATCCCTGCCTGTGTGTGATCCCTGCCAGTGTGTGATCCCTGCCAGTGTGTGTGATCCCTGCCAGTGTGTGATCCCTGCCAGTGTGTGATCCATGCCAGTGTGTGATCCCTGCTAGTGTGTGATCCCTGCCTGTGTGTGATCCCTGCCAGTGTGTGATCCCTGCCAGTGTGTGTGATCCCTGCCAGTGTGTGATCCCTGCCAGTGTGTGATCCCTGCCAGTGTGTGATCCCTGTCAGTGTGTGATCCCTGCCAGTGTGCGATCCCTGCCAGTGTGTGATCCCTGCCAGTGTGCGATCCCTGCCAGTGTGTGATCCCTGCCAGTGTGTGGTCCCTGCCAGCGTGTGATCCCTGCCAGTGTGTGATCCCTGCCAGTGTGTGATCCCTGCCAGTGTGTGATCCCTGCCAGTGTGTGATCCCTGCCAGTGTGTGATCCCTGCCAGTGTGTGATCCCTGCCAGTGTGTGATCCCTGCCAGTGTGTGATCCCTGCCATTGTGTGATCCCTGCCAGTGTGTGATCCCTGCCAGTGTGTGATCCCTGCCAGTGTGTGATCCCTGCCAGTGTGTGATCCCTGCCAGTGTGTGATCCCTGCCAGTGTGTGGTCCCTGTCAGTGTGTGGTCCCTGCCAGTGTGTGATCCCTGCCAGTGTGTGAACCCTGCCAGTGTGTGATCCCTGCCAGTGTTTGATCCCTGCCAGTGTGTGATCCCTGCCAGTGTGTGGTCCCTGCCAGTGTGTGATCCCTGCCAGTGTGTGATCCCTGCCAGTGTGTGATCCCTGCCAGTGTGTGATCCCTGCCAGTGTGCGATCCCTGCCAGTGTGCGATCCCTGCCAGTGTGCGATCCCTGCCAGTGTGTGATCCCTGCCAGTGTGTGGTCCCTGCCAGCTTGTGATCCCTGCCAGTGTGTGATCCCTGCCAGTGTGTGATCCCTGCCAGTGTGTGATCCCTGCCAGTGTGTGATCCCTGCCAGTGTGTGATCCCTGCCAGTGTGTGATCCCTGCCAGTGTGTGATCCCTGCCAGTGTGTGATCCCTGCCAGTGTGTGATCCCTGCCAGTGTGTGTTTGATCCCTGCCAGTGTGTGATCCCTGTGTGTGATCCCTGCCAGCGTGCGATCCCTGCCAGTGTGTGATCCCTGCCAGTGTGTGCTCCCTGCCAGTGTGTGATCCCTGCCAGTGTGTGAACCCTGCCAGTGTGTGATCCCTGCCAGTGTGTGATGCCCTGTGTGATCCCTGCCAGTGTGTGATCCATGCCAGTGTGTGATCCCTGCCATTGTGTGATCCCTGCCATTGTGTGATCCCTGCCAGTGTGTGATCCCTGCCAGTGTGTGATCCCTGCCAGTGTGTGATCCCTGCCAGTGTGTGATCCCTGCCAGTGTGTGATCCCTGCCAGTGTGTGTCAGTGTGTGGTCCCTGCCAGTGTGTGATCCCTGCCAGTGTGTGATCCCTGCCAGTGTGTGATCCCTGCCAGTGTTTGATCCCTGCCAGTGTGTGATCCCTGCCAGTGTGTGGTCCCTGCCAGTGTGTGATCCCTGCCAGTGTGTGATCGCTGCCAGGTGTGATGCCAGTGTGTGACTGCCAGTGTGTGATCCCTGCCAGTGTGTGATCCCTGCCAGTGTGTGGTCCCTGCCAGTGTGTGATCCCTGCCAGTGTGTGATCCCTGCCAGTGTGTGATCACTGCCAGTGTGTGATCCCTGCCAGTGTGTGATCCCTGCCAGTGTGTGGTCCCTGCCAGTGTGTGATCCCTGCCAGTGTGTGATCCCTGCCAGTGTGTGATCCCTGCCAGTGTGTGATCCCTGCCAGTGTGTGATCCCTGCCAGTGTGTGATCCCTGCCAGTGTGTGATCCCTGCCAGTGTGTGATCCCTGCCAGTGTGTGATCCCTGCCAGTGTGTGATCCCTGCCAGTGTGTGATCCCTGCCAGTGTGTGATCCCTGCCAGTGTGTGACACTCATAAGTCTAAATAACTGATAGTTGATGGTATGAGACGTATGTAATGTATGTAGATGTGTGTGGGAAGGTGAGTGAGAGAGAGAGGGAAGGAGGTATGGAGGAAGTGACGAAGGGATGAAGGGAGTGAGGGAGAGTAGTGAGGGAGTGAGAGAAGAGTAGAGAAAGGAGGAGAGGAAGGGATTGAGGGAAGAGAGAGAGATAAGGAGAGAGAGTGTGAGAGTGAGTGGGAGGGTAGGGGGTAAGGGAGATAGACAGAATGAAATGGAGGGAGGGAGGCAAAAGGAAGAAAAGGATAAACACAGAAAGAGAGTTAAGAACGTAGGGAGAGAGACACGAAGAGAGAGAGAGAGAGAGAGAGAGAGAGAGAGAGAGAGAGAGAGAGAGAGAGAGAGAGAGAGAGAGAGAGAGAGAGAGAGAGAGAGAGAGAGAGAGAGAGAGAGAGAGAGAGAGAGAGAGGGAGAGAGAGAGAGGGATGGTGGACGGAAGATGGGAGAAGAGTAGGGACGGAGGTGTTGAGTTTCACCATCATTAAATAAACCTAAATTTAAAGAGAACGAAAATAAAAATAAACTGACTAACTGAAACTAAACTTGAAAATAACAAATATTAATCGCCAACCAGAGGAGCAAGTGCACGTTTGTTGACGTGTCTGAGGGAACACACACGTCCGCTTCATTTGTTGACCTCCACAAGATGATGAAGCTACTATGAATATTTTGGAGTGTCAAGAGTTTTAAGAGTATCAAGAGTGAACATCAAAATGGTATACAATACCGACAGGTTGTTAGGTAAGACACATATGCAACAGTTAGACAACTTTATTCCGAAACGTTTCGCCTACACAGTAGGCTTCTTCAGTCGAATACAGAAAGTAGGCAGGAACAGTAGAGATGTGAAGACGATGTAATCAGTCCATCACCCTTAAAGTCGTAGAGTTTGAGGTTGTCAGTCCCTCGGCCTGGAGAAGTTCAGTTCCATAGTCAGGAACTATCTGAAGATCAAGCGACAGTGCGGAGACTTAAATACTGTCGGAAGGAGAGGTGCAGGGTAGTAGTAGTAGTAGTAGTAGTAGTAGTAGTAGTGAGAGGCAACTGAGAGGTCATGTCCCTCTCAGATCCAACCCTTCTCACTTGAAAAGCTTGTCCAAGGTGTTTTCTGTACCAAGATGCCACGTGTTGCAGTGTCTGACAAGATGAACATCAAAATGGTATACAATACCGACAGGTTGTTAGGTAAGACACATATGCAACAGTTAGACAACTTTATTCCGAAACGTTTCGCCTACACAGTAGGCTTCTTCAGTCGAATACAGAAAGTAGGCAGGAACAGTAGAGATGTGAAGACGATGTAATCAGTCCATCACCCTTAAAGTCGTAAAGTTTGAGGTTGTCAGTCCCTCGGCCTGGAGAAGTTCAGTTCCATAGTCAGGAACTATCTGAAGATCAAGCGACAGTGCGGAGACTTAAATACTGTCGGAAGGAGAGGTGCAGGGTAGTAGTAGTAGTAGTAGTAGTAGTAGTAGTAGTAGTGAGAGGCAACTGAGAGGTCATGTCCCTCTCAGATCCAACCCTTCTCACTTGAAAAGCTTGTCCAAGGTGTTTTCTGTACCAAGATGCCACGTGTTGCAGTGTCTGACAAGATGAACATCAAAATGGTATACAATACCGACAGGTTGTTAGGTAAGACACATATGCAACAGTTAGACAACTTTATTCCGAAACGTTTCGCCTACACAGTAGGCTTCTTCAGTCGAATACAGAAAGTAGGCAGGAACAGTAGAGATGTGAAGACGATGTAATCAGTCCATCACCCTTAAAGTCGTAGAGTTTGAGGTTGTCAGTCCCTCGGCCTGGAGAAGTTCAGTTCCATAGTCAGGAACTATCTGAAGATCAAGCGACAGTGCGGAGACTTAAATACTGTCGGAAGGAGAGGTGCAGGGTAGTAGTAGTAGTAGTAGTAGTAGTAGTAGTAGTAGTAGTAGTGAGAGGCAACTGAGAGGTCATGTCCCTCTCAGATCCAACCCTTCTCACTTGAAAAGCTTGTCCAAGGTGTTTTCTGTACCAAGATGCCACGTGTTGCAGTGTCTGACAAGATGAACATCAAAATGGTATACAATACCGACAGGTTGTTAGGTAAGACACATATGCAACAGTTAGACAACTTTATTCCGAAACGTTTCGCCTACACAGTAGGCTTCTTCAGTCGAATACAGAAAGTAGGCAGGAACAGTAGAGATGTGAAGACGATGTAATCAGTCCATCACCCTTAAAGTCGTAGAGTTTGAGGTTGTCAGTCCCTCGGCCTGGAGAAGTTCAGTTCCATAGTCAGGAACTATCTGAAGATCAAGCGACAGTGCGGAGACTTAAATACTGTCGGAAGGAGAGGTGCAGGGTAGTAGTAGTAGTAGTAGTAGTAGTAGTAGTAGTAGTGAGAGGCAACTGAGAGGTCATGTCCCTCTCAGATCCAACCCTTCTCACTTGAAAAGCTTGTCTAAGGTGTTTTCTGTACTACCCTGCACCTCTCCTTCCGACAGTATTTAAGTCTCCGCACTGTCGCTTGATCTTCAGATAGTTCCTGACTATGGAACTGAACTTCTCCAGGCCGAGGGACTGACAACCTCAAACTCTACGACTTTAAGGGTGATGGACTGATTACATCGTCTTCACATCTCTACTGTTCCTGCCTACTTTCTGTATTCGACTGAAGAAGCCTACTGTGTAGGCGAAACGTTTCGGAATAAAGTTGTCTAACTGTTGCATATGTGTCTTACCTAACAACCTGTCGGTATTGTATACCATTTTGATGTTCATCTTGTCAGACACTGCAACACGTGGCATCTTGGTACAGAAAACACCTTGGACAAGCTTTTCAAGTGAGAAGGGTTGGATCTGAGAGGGACATGACCTCTCAGTTGCCTCTCACTACTACTACTACTACTACTACTACTACTACTACTACTACCCTGCACCTCTCCTTCCGACAGTATTTAAGTCTCCGCACTGTCGCTTGATCTTCAGATAGTTCCTGACTATGGAACTGAACTTCTCCAGGCCGAGGGACTGACAACCTCAAACTCTACGACTTTAAGGGTGATGGACTGATTACATCGTCTTCACATCTCTACTGTTCCTGCCTACTTTCTGTATTCGACTGAAGAAGCCTACTGTGTAGGCGAAACGTTTCGGAATAAAGTTGTCTAACTGTTGCATATGTGTCTTACCTAACAACCTGTCGGTATTGTATACCATTTTGATGTTCATCTTGTCAGACACTGCAACACGTGGCATCTTGGTACAGAAAACACCTTGGACAAGCTTTTCAAGTGAGAAGGGTTGGATCTGAGAGGGACATGACCTCTCAGTTGCCTCTCACTACTACTACTACTACTACTACTACTACTACTACTACCCTGCACCTCTCCTTCCGACAGTATTTAAGTCTCCGCACTGTCGCTTGATCTTCAGATAGTTCCTGACTATGGAACTGAACTTCTCCAGGCCGAGGGACTGACAACCTCAAACTCTACGACTTTAAGGGTGATGGACTGATTACATCGTCTTCACATCTCTACTGTTCCTGCCTACTTTCTGTATTCGACTGAAGAAGCCTACTGTGTAGGCGAAACGTTTCGGAATAAAGTTGTCTAACTGTTGCATATGTGTCTTACCTA
This sequence comes from Cherax quadricarinatus, assembly GCF_038502225.1. Classification (NCBI taxonomy): domain Eukaryota; kingdom Metazoa; phylum Arthropoda; class Malacostraca; order Decapoda; family Parastacidae; genus Cherax; species Cherax quadricarinatus. The sequence goes on along the minus strand of NC_091300.1, from coordinate 57,384,769 downwards.
ACAACCTGTCGGTATTGTATACCATTTTGATGTTCATCTTGTCAGACACTGCAACACGTGGCATCTTGGTACAGAAAACACCTTGGACAAGCTTTTCAAGTGAGAAGGGTTGGATCTGAGAGGGACATGACCTCTCAGTTGCCTCTCACTACTACTACTACTACTACTACTACTACTACTACTACTACCCTGCACCTCTCCTTCCGACAGTATTTAAGTCTCCGCACTGTCGCTTGATCTTCAGATAGTTCCTGACTATGGAACTGAACTTCTCCAGGCCGAGGGACTGACAACCTCAAACTCTACGACTTTAAGGGTGATGGACTGATTACATCGTCTTCACATCTCTACTGTTCCTGCCTACTTTCTGTATTCGACTGAAGAAGCCTACTGTGTAGGCGAAACGTTTCGGAATAAAGTTGTCTAACTGTTGCATATGTGTCTTACCTAACAACCTGTCGGTATTGTATACCATTTTGATGTTCATCTTGTCAGACACTGCAACACGTGGCATCTTGGTACAGAAAACACCTTGGACAAGCTTTTCAAGTGAGAAGGGTTGGATCTGAGAGGGACATGACCTCTCAGTTGCCTCTCACTACTACTACTACTACTACTACTACTACTACTACTACCCTGCACCTCTCCTTCCGACAGTATTTAAGTCTCCGCACTGTCGCTTGATCTTCAGATAGTTCCTGACTATGGAACTGAACTTCTCCAGGCCGAGGGACTGACAACCTCAAACTCTACGACTTTAAGGGTGATGGACTGATTACATCGTCTTCACATCTCTACTGTTCCTGCCTACTTTCTGTATTCGACTGAAGAAGCCTACTGTGTAGGCGAAACGTTTCGGAATAAAGTTGTCTAACTGTTGCATATGTGTCTTACCTAACAACCTGTCGGTATTGTATACCATTTTGATGTTCATCTTGTCAGACACTGCAACACGTGGCATCTTGGTACAGAAAACACCTTGGACAAGCTTTTCAAGTGAGAAGGGTTGGATCTGAGAGGGACATGACCTCTCAGTTGCCTCTCACTACTACTACTACTACTACTACTACTACTACTACTACTACCCTGCACCTCTCCTTCCGACAGTATTTAAGTCTCCGCACTGTCGCTTGATCTTCAGATAGTTCCTGACTATGGAACTGAACTTCTCCAGGCCGAGGGACTGACAACCTCAAACTCTACGACTTTAAGGGTGATGGACTGATTACATCGTCTTCACATCTCTACTGTTCCTGCCTACTTTCTGTATTCGACTGAAGAAGCCTACTGTGTAGGCGAAACGTTTCGGAATAAAGTTGTCTAACTGTTGCATATGTGTCTTACCTAACAACCTGTCGGTATTGTATACCATTTTGATGTTCATCTTGTCAGACACTGCAACACGTGGCATCTTGGTACAGAAAACACCTTGGACAAGCTTTTCAAGTGAGAAGGGTTGGATCTGAGAGGGACATGACCTCTCAGTTGCCTCTCACTACTACTACTACTACTACTACTACTACTACTACTACTACCCTGCACCTCTCCTTCCGACAGTATTTAAGTCTCCGCACTGTCGCTTGATCTTCAGATAGTTCCTGACTATGGAACTGAACTTCTCCAGGCCGAGGGACTGACAACCTCAAACTCTACGACTTTAAGGGTGATGGACTGATTACATCGTCTTCACATCTCTACTGTTCCTGCCTACTTTCTGTATTCGACTGAAGAAGCCTACTGTGTAGGCGAAACGTTTCGGAATAAAGTTGTCTAACTGTTGCATATGTGTCTTACCTAACAACCTGTCGGTATTGTATACCATTTTGATGTTCATCTTGTCAGACACTGCAACACGTGGCATCTTGGTACAGAAAACACCTTGGACAAGCTTTTCAAGTGAGAAGGGTTGGATCTGAGAGGGACATGACCTCTCAGTTGCCTCTCACTACTACTACTACTACTACTACTACTACTACTACTACTACTACCCTGCACCTCTCCTTCCGACAGTATTTAAGTCTCCGCACTGTCGCTTGATCTTCAGATAGTTCCTGACTATGGAACTGAACTTCTCCAGGCCGAGGGACTGACAACCTCAAACTCTACGACTTTAAGGGTGATGGACTGATTACATCGTCTTCACATCTCTACTGTTCCTGCCTACTTTCTGTATTCGACTGAAGAAGCCTACTGTGTAGGCGAAACGTTTCGGAATAAAGTTGTCTAACTGTTGCATATGTGTCTTACCTAACAACCTGTCGGTATTGTATACCATTTTGATGTTCATCTTGTCAGACACTGCAACACGTGGCATCTTGGTACAGAAAACACCTTGGACAAGCTTTTCAAGTGAGAAGGGTTGGATCTGAGAGGGACATGACCTCTCAGTTGCCTCTCACTACTACTACTACTACTACTACTACTACTACTACTACCCTGCACCTCTCCTTCCGACAGTATTTAAGTCTCCGCACTGTCGCTTGATCTTCAGATAGTTCCTGACTATGGAACTGAACTTCTCCAGGCCGAGGGACTGACAACCTCAAACTCTACGACTTTAAGGGTGATGGACTGATTACATCGTCTTCACATCTCTACTGTTCCTGCCTACTTTCTGTATTCGACTGAAGAAGCCTACTGTGTAGGCGAAACGTTTCGGAATAAAGTTGTCTAACTGTTGCATATGTGTCTTACCTAACAACCTGTCGGTATTGTATACCATTTTGATGTTCATCTTGTCAGACACTGCAACACGTGGCATCTTGGTACAGAAAACACCTTGGACAAGCTTTTCAAGTGAGAAGGGTTGGATCTGAGAGGGACATGACCTCTCAGTTGCCTCTCACTACTACTACTACTACTACTACTACTACTACTACTACTACTACCCTGCACCTCTCCTTCCGACAGTATTTAAGTCTCCGCACTGTCGCTTGATCTTCAGATAGTTCCTGACTATGGAACTGAACTTCTCCAGGCCGAGGGACTGACAACCTCAAACTCTACGACTTTAAGGGTGATGGACTGATTACATCGTCTTCACATCTCTACTGTTCCTGCCTACTTTCTGTATTCGACTGAAGAAGCCTACTGTGTAGGCGAAACGTTTCGGAATAAAGTTGTCTAACTGTTGCATATGTGTCTTACCTAACAACCTGTCGGTATTGTATACCATTTTGATGTTCATCTTGTCAGACACTGCAACACGTGGCATCTTGGTACAGAAAACACCTTGGACAAGCTTTTCAAGTGAGAAGGGTTGGATCTGAGAGGGACATGACCTCTCAGTTGCCTCTCACTACTACTACTACTACTACTACTACTACTACTACTACCCTGCACCTCTCCTTCCGACAGTATTTAAGTCTCCGCACTGTCGCTTGATCTTCAGATAGTTCCTGACTATGGAACTGAACTTCTCCAGGCCGAGGGACTGACAACCTCAAACTCTACGACTTTAAGGGTGATGGACTGATTACATCGTCTTCACATCTCTACTGTTCCTGCCTACTTTCTGTATTCGACTGAAGAAGCCTACTGTGTAGGCGAAACGTTTCGGAATAAAGTTGTCTAACTGTTGCATATGTGTCTTACCACAGTATCAAGAGTGTCAAGAGTTTCAAGAGTGTCAAGAGTGTCAAGAGTGTCAAGAGTGCTCCCATGTCACAGAGACCAACTTAAGAGTTAGTGAATGTTGATCAGGGGGGTGGAGACAGCAAGGCCCTTCAAACACCTCACTGTCACAGACAGTTCACCAGCAGAATTATTAATGAGCTGTGTGAAGACTGTTAAGTCGCCTCTGTGACGTCTGACTGACTCATCTGAGAACGGTCCTGATCACTCTGTGTTCACATTTCATTCGTCTAAGACCAGTGTCCACGGCCAACCAAGCCATCAACTGAGGACTGGGACAAAACAAAGCATTAAAATATATAAAGCTGAAAACTAAGACGTAAGACAAAATTTAATAGGAGAACGGAAAACCTCATCGAAATTTCGAAACATTATAATAAGAGAAAATTTTTGTCTCTTATAATGAGGAAAGAACCACTGAGAAGAGTTTGTCTAAATCCTCCTGAAGTTCCCTAACATCTACGTTTGAATCAATTATCCTACCTATCTTTGTGTCATCGGCGAATTTGCTCATATCACTAGTAATGCCCTCAACAAGATCATTGATATATATTATAAACAACAACGGGCCCAAGACTGATCCCTGTGGAACGCCACTTGTTACAGATTCCCACTCGGATTTAACCCCATTTATGGACACTCTCTGCTTCCTGTCTGTGAGCCATGACTCGACCCACGAGAGCACTTTTCCCCCAATGCCATGAGCTGCCACTTTCTTTAATAGTCTTTGGTGCAAAAGCCTTACTAAAATCTAAGTAAATAATATCAAATTCTTTATCGTGGTCAACAGCTTCAAAAGCTTTACTGAAGAAAGTTAATAAATTAGTTAGACAAGACCGGCCTCTTGTTAATCCATGCTGAGTATCATTAATCAAGCTATGCTTATCGAGATGGCTTCTTATAATCTCAGCTATAATTAACTCTAGTAATTTGCCTACAATTGAGGTCAGGCTTATTGGGCGGTAATTTGACGGTAACGACTTGTCCCCTGTTTTAAAAATAGGAATTACATTAGCCATCTTCCACATATCAGACACTACACCTGTTTAAAGAGATAAATTAAAAATATTAGTTAATGGTTCACAGAGTTCCATTTTGCATTCCTTAAGAACCCTTGAAAAAACCTCATCAGGACCCGGTGACTTATTTTGCTTCAGTCGGTCTATCTGCTTCACAACCATTTCACTAGTGACTGTGATGTTACATAATTTATCTTCTTCTGGCCCACTATAGAAATTAATTACTGGAATGTTATTAGTGTCTTCCTGCATAAAAACCGAGAGAAAATAATTATTTAAAATCGAGCACATTTCATTCTCTTTGTCAGTAAGATGCCCATAGTTATTTTTAAGGGGACCTATCTTATCTCTGACTTTTGTTCTATATACCTGGAAAAAACTTTTTGGGTTAGTTTTAGAATCCCTAGCAACTTTAATGTCATAGTCCCTTTTAGCTTTTCTTATCCCCTTTTTAATGTCCCTCTTAATGTCAATATACTGATTCATAAGATGACACTCACCTCTTTTGATACGCCTATAAATTCCTTTCTTATGCCCTAGTAGATATTTCAGCCTATTATTCATCCATTTTGGGTCATTTCTATTTGATCTAATTTCTTTATACGGAATAAACGTTCTTTGAGCCTCATGTATAGTGTTCAGAAAACTGTCATATTGATAGCTCTCTTCGTTACCCCAGTCAACAGATGATAAGTGTTCTCTAAGCCCATCGTAATCTGCTAAGCGAAAATCTGGGACTGTTACTGAGTTATCCCTACTATCATACTTCCATTCAATGCTAATTGTAATTGATTTGTGGTCGCTAGCACCCAGTTCCTCTGAAACTTCTAAATTATTAACAAGGGATTCATTGTTTGCCAGAACTAAGTCAAGCAGGTTATTACCCCTTGTAGGTTCTGTCACAAACTGCTTCAAAAAACAATCCTGAACTACTTCTAAGAAGTCGTATGATTCTAAATTCCCAGTCAAGAAATTCCAATCAATATGACTAAAGTTAAAGTCTCCTAGAATTACTACATTATCGTGCCTTGTGGCCCTAACAATTTCCTCCCATAGTAGTCTCCCTTGGTCCCTATCTAAGTTTGGGGGACGGTATATCACACCTAAAATTAATTTTTCATGCCCCTCTGAAAATTCTATCCAAACAGACTGTATGTGTTATTTCAGACTTAATACCCGTTTTTATGCAACAGTTCAAGCGATCTCGGACATACAATGCCACCCCACCCCCCTTCCCGATACTTCTATCTACTTGGAACACTTTAAAACCCTGAATGTGACATTCTGCAGGCATGTCCCGACTTTTTGAATTAAACCACGTTTCAGTTAAGGCAAATACATCAATGTTACCTGCACTAGCAACTAGTCTCAACTCGTCCATCTTATTCCTAGCACTGCGACTATTTGTGTAATATATATTTAAAGACCCTCCTCTCTCTTTACCCTTCCTGCTCCTTTCTGTTATTCCACTAAACCTATTACTGTCCTTGTCAATTTGTGCCACTGGCTTTCCAATATCTACCTCATTTTGCCTATTACTAGTTCTCCTAGTACTCATTACTACACTGCGACTTGACTTTTTTCCCGCCAAATCCCATACCACTAACTATTCCTAGTTTAAAGACCTAACAGCTCCCTCCACTGCAGTTGCCAGTGCTCCCACCACAGACCTAGATAAGTGAACCCCATCCCTGGCATACATGTCATTTCTGCCATAGAAGAGGTCCCAGTTGTCAATGAATGTTACCGCATTTTCCTTACAGTATTTGTCCAGCCAGCAATTGACACCAATTGCCCTGGACAACCATTCATTTCCAACTCCTCTCCTTGGCAAAATACCACATATGACAGGGTTCCCACCCTTCCTCCTAATTATTTCTATTGCTGACCTATACCTGCTAATCAGGTCTTCACTCCTACGTCTGCCAACATCGTTGCCACCAGCACTGAGACAGATAATAGGATTTCTCCCATTACCTCTCATGATGTCATCCAGACGGCTAACAATATCCTCCATCCCAGCCCCAGGAAAGCAAACTCTCTGTCTCCTACTCCTGTCCTTCAAGCAGAATGCCCTATCCATATACCTAACTTGGCTATCCCCAACAACAACAATATTCTTACCTTCCTTGGTGTCGATCGTCGTGACGTTCCCAGTAGTCGACTCACATTCGTCGGGTAGCACTGAGAATGTATTAGATGTTTCCTCAACAGTTTCCACGGCAGTCTCTTTCTTCTTCATCGTTTCTACATTTCCATTCGTCTTCTTGATCGTCAACTTCGTTCCCTGCTGTCCAGCCACTGACCAGTTTCCTTTCTTGACCTGAGGACTCAAAACAGGAGGACTACTACGAATCTTCTTGTTTTCCTCGGTCAGTCGCCGAATCTCCATCTTCGCCATCCTCAATTCTTCCTTAAGCTGTTGGTAAAGTTGCTCGATGGAGGGCATCTTGCTTCAATTCGTAGAGAGCGCGCAAACAGGTCTTCACAGAGCTAAGTACACGTCACCACTGAGCTAAGTACACGTCACCACAGCTAAGTACACGTCACCACAGCTAAGTACACGTCACCACTGAGCTAAGTACACGTCACCACTGTTCCACTCATGGACTACCCAATTTCAAAACCAATACTTTCCTACATCCTCTCTAATTCTAAACTTATCTAATTTAAATCCATTACTGCAGGTTCTCTCTTGGAGAGATATCCTCAAGACCTTATTTATATTTCCTTTACTAATACCCATCTTCCACTTATACACTTCGATCATGTCTCTCTTCATTCTTCGTCTAACAAGTGAATGTAATTTAAGTGTCTTCAGTCTTTCTTCATAAGGAAGATTTCTAATGCTATGTATTAATTTAGTCATTCTATGCTGAATATTTTCTAACAAATTTATGTCCATTCTGTAATATGGAGACCAGAACTGAGCTGCATAATCTAGGTGAGGCCTTACTAATGATGTATAAAGCTGCAGTATGACCTTTGGACTTCTGTTGCTTAGACTTCTTGATATAAATCCCAATAATCTATTTGCCTTATTACGTACGCTTAGGCATTGCTGTCTTGGTTTAAGGTTACTGCTTACCATAATCCCCAAGTCCTTTTCGCAATCTGTATGGCTAAGTTCTACAGCATTTAACTTGTAAGTGCTAGGGTTATGGACACTCCGGAGCTTCAGAACCTTGCATTTATCTACATTGAACTGCATCTGCCACTTTTCTGACCAAGAATAGAGTTTGTCTAAATCCTTCTGAAGTTCCCTTACATCTACGTTTGAATCAATTATCCTACCTATCTTTGTGTCATCGGCGAATTTGCTCATATCACTAGTAATACCCTCATCAAGGTCATTGATATATATTATAAACAACAACGGGCCTAAAACTGATCCCTGTGGTACGCCACTTGTTAAAGATCCCCACTCGGATTTAACCCCATTTAAGCATACTCTCTGCTTCCTATTAGTGAGCCATAACTCGATCCATGACAGCACTTTTCCCCCAATGCCATGAGCTGCCACCTTTTTTAGCAGTCTCTGGTGCGGAACTCTATCAAAAGCCTTACTAAAATCTAAGTAAACAATATCGAATTCTTTATCATGATCAACGGCCTCAAAAGCTTTACTGAAGAACGTCAACAAATTAGTTAGGCAGGAACGGCCCCTAGTGGTCCTGCATTTCAGTTAACGCTTCTAAAGAAGTGAACTATGGGAGCATTGTGAGGGTAGGATAAGTGATCTTATGTTATCTACGTCAGCAGTAATTACCAGAATCAGGCACCTCACTAGGTTCCACACCCTATTAGTTGCTGCACTCCGGTCCACAACCTAATTACAATAATGTAATTACAATGTAATATTTGTGCCATAATCGCACAAGGCATTTCTAGAAGAATAAAAGTAACACTTCAAAAGTCAACCGCAAAATTTACTAAAATGGTATAAAATACCGACAGGTTGTTAGGTAAGACACATATGCAACAGTTAGGTATCTTTATTTCGAAACGTTTCGCCTACACAGTAGGCTTCTTCAGTCGAGTACAGAAAAGTTGATAGAAGCAGAAGAGACTTAAAGACGATGTAATCAGTCCATCACCCTTAAAGTTTTGAGGTGGTCAGTCCCTCAGTCTGGAGAAGAGCATTGTTCCATAGTCTGAAACAATATGGAGTTGAAGTGACAGGATGGAGCCTTATATAGCGCCAGGAGGTGAAACGTAGGTCACTCATCATTGCATAGTACATAGTACACACACTCACACACTCAGTTCACGGAGTTCACTACCTTATCACAAGATAGGCGCATGGCTTCTGCGGAAAAGAAGAGGCCACGATGCTCCATGAACACGACGGAGGACTCGGATTTGGAAGGAAGATCCTGCTCACATTGTAGCAGATCTGACAGTTCCAACCATGGAGCCAGCGACAATGAAAACAGGGGAGAAAATAAACACCCCAACCCCCGAAAACCAAGAGGGATGGAACACTGTGGACAACAAGAAGAAGCGCCGTCCGTCCAAGGAGCAGGCAAACCAGCTCAACCGACCTGGCAAATTCAAGGTGAAGTCTTACGGGGACCACAGAACCCACTATGGCGTTGTTTCATACCTGGAATCACGACAACCTGAAGTTCAAGATATGGTTCAACTTGAGGGGATAAGCAATATTGACTCCTCTCAACAAGGAAATGTGTACCACCTTGAAAAGAGTCATGGAGACAGATCGCTCATTCACCCTGGAGGAACTGGACTCTCGGCAGAAAATCACCAAGGGTGTAGTGATGCGATACCCGCTGATGATGCCCATCGAGGCAGTAGCAGCTCACCCCAGTGTGGTATCAGCTCAACGTCTCAAGGCAAAGACGGCAGGCAACGCACCAACCCGACAGGTCCTCATTCATCATGTAGGACCACTGCCATCCCAGCTGGACCTCGGTTCTTGGGGCAAGTACGATGTCAGGACCTTCACAGCAGAACCAGTTCGCTGTTTCAAGTGTCAGCGTTATGGACACCTGGGTGCACTCTGTCCGAACAGAGTAATCTGCGGTGTCTGCAGCCAGCACCACCCTACCGAGGAATGCATCACCAAGCTGAAAAATGCATCGCCACCCACTCCACAATGCCCGAACTGCAGGCAGAAACATCATGCCTGGAATCCTCGATGCCCCGAGAGGCTCGCCAGAATTCAAGGAGTCTGGAAGACGCCAAGAACTCGGCAACAGGCTACGACGGATCATCACTCTCAGCAGACGATGGGTGCAGAGAACGCTGCCATACCGCAGATATCTCAGCAGCTAACTCAAGTCAATGCCCAGGAATTCCCAACCCTCGAAGTCTCAACCAGGCGTCAAGGTCAAGAACCTCCTGCACCACTACCTCAACGAAGAAGCAGAAACAAGAGGAACAGGAGGCGTCAACAGGGTGCATCTGGTCAATGCGATCAGCAGGTGGCACTAAACGAGCCCCCACCGGCCATAGCACGACAACGCAGGCACTCCTTACCCGGCACAGGTGCTTTGCAGACTCAACTGGCACCTCACCAGCAGATCCCGGCTACCCAACAGGAACAGACCACGGTGCATACAATAAAGAAATCCAACCCTCAGCAGTCCCTACAGACCACAACAGCCCAGATAATATCCACTATTTCGAACCCAACCCCAAATCAGGCTCTCACCAGGGAGGATCTCGTAGCACTCATCAAGGTGTTCACGGATCTTATTTGCAACACAATCAACCCCACGGAACAACAGAGCACATTCCGGCAGATGGTCAATACGCTCCTGAGAGTGTGCTTGCTGACCGAGGAGGAGACAGTGGATGCCATGAATTTGCAGGTTCTCAGAGCGGGCAGGACTCAGTCTCCAGCTCAGGAAACAACAGCGACGGAATAACCTCGGTACCAAATCACACCCTCAAGGTTCTACAATGGAACATTCAGGGCCTAAGGAGCAAACAGCACCTCTTGCTGGAGGCAGTAATTCGGGATCGGGTTGATATCGTCTTGCTACAAGAAACTCTGACTGTCCCGACTATGTGCCCAAGACTACCCGGTTTTGCTGGGTATTTTCGGCACATGGACCCGGGCGTTCACTGCAGAGGCACAGCTGTATTTGTATCGAATACAATACCTCACGAGGTTATAGCCAACCCTTTGGACTGTGGGGAGGATGTCGAGGTACAGGCCATCCTTGTGCACATACCTGGGGCGCCCATTACCATCTATAACATCTACAAGAACCCAAGACACACCCTCGACATTGCAGAGCTCCTCGCACTAGCACGCACTGAGTGTATTATTGTTGGTGGAGATTTCAACGCACATCACCCAATTGTTAGGTAAGACACATATGCAACAGTTAGGTATCTTTATTATGAAACGTTTCGCCTACACAGTAGGCTTCTTCAGTCAAGTACAGAAAAGTTGATAGAAGCAGAAGATACTTGAAGACGATGTAATCAGTCCATCACCCTTAAAGTTTTGAGGTGGTCAGTCCCTCAGTCTGGAGAAGAGCATTGTTCCATAGTATGAAACAATATGGAGATGAAGTGACAGGATGGAGCTTTTTATAGCGCCAAGAGGTGAGACGTAGGCAACACAAGGGTATCTTGGTACAGACCTGCAATCAACTTCGACAACTTCCACTAGTGAGAGCGTCTGGATTTGAGAGGGACCTGACCTCTCAACATCTGAGTTCTTACCTCTCCTAGTGGCCTACGTCTCACCTCTTGGCGCTATAAAAAGCTCCATCCTGTCACTTCATCTCCATATTGTTTCATACTATGGAACAATGCTCTTCTCCAGACTGAGGGACTGACCACCTCAAAACTTTAAGGGTGATGGACTAATTACATCGTCTTCAAGTATCTTCTGCTTCTATCAACTTTTCTGTACTTGACTGAAGAAGCCTACTGTGTAGGCGAAACGTTTCATAATAAAGATACCTAACTGTTGCATATGTGTCTTACCTAACAACCTGTCGGTATTTTATACCATTTTAATGTTCAATCTGTCAGACACTGCAACACAAGGGTATCTTGGTACAGACCTGCAATCAACTTCGACAACTTCCACTAGTGAGAGCGGCTGGATTTGAGAGGGACCTGACCTCTCAACATCTGAGTTCTTACCTCTCCTAGTGGCCTACGTCTCACCTCTTGGCGCTATAAAAAGCTCTATCCTGTCACTTCATCTCCATATTGTTTCATACTATGGAACAATGCTCTTCTCCAGACTGAGGGACTGACCACCTCAAAACTTTAAGGGTGATGGACTGATTACATCGTCTTCAAGTATCTTCTGCTTCTATCAACTTTTCTGTACTTGACTGAAGAAGCCTACTGTGTAGGCGAAACGTTTCATAATAAAGATACCTAACTGTTGCATATGTGTCTTACCTAACAACCTGTCGGTATTTTATACCATTTTAATGTTCACATCACCCAATGCTGCACTCTCACTCAGCAACCAATGCTGCTGGCAGACACATAGCAATGCTCCTACACGATATTCCAGAGGCTAAGTTGCTAAACAATGGAGACCCCACACACCTGTTGGGTGGCTGCCTCGACCTTACCTTTGGGTCAAGACAACTCGCAGCAGGAGCCACATGGGAAACTCATCCTCACCTTGTCAGTGACCACTTTGCAGTGATCACCACCTTCAACATCAACAGGCCTCCCACAGTTGTGCTGCCTCCTAGATGGGACGTAAAGAGGGCCAAATGGAAGGTGTTCCAGGATTATCTTCATGACTGGTGGTCCACATACTCTCTATCTGAAGACTGTGATACGGCTGAACAGGAGCTAATCACTGTTCTCATCCAGGCAGCAGAGTGCGCAATTCCAAAGAAGTCCGCAGGACGCACTCACAAAAGAGACTGGTGGTTCTACAACGACGAGGTGCGGGAGCAGAACCACCGCATCAACTCTTTTAGAAAGCTATACAGGCGTAACCCTACGGCAGAGAACAGGAATACTCTGAGAGCCATTGTGCAGCATGCCCGCAGAGTCTCTCTCAGAGTAAAAACTGAGAAATGGCTGGAGTGGTGCTCAACATTCGGGCATTACACCAGATATGGGGCAAGCTCAATATAGCAACTGCCAAGAGCAAGCCGAGGCCACCAGCACACCCGAACCCATCCCAGGAAGCAGAGAAACTAGTGGAGCTTTTCACTTCCAGGGGAGCCTCCACTCAGCTCCCACAGGACATCCGGAATATACAGACGGATCTTCTGCCACAGCGCCAGCTAACGATACAAGCTGCATGTGAGTCGGAAGATGTGACTGATGTAGACCTCACGGACTTGGAACTCCGACGTGCCATTAAGAACACAGGTGACACTGCCCCGGGCATCGATGGTGTGACGTACTCCATGATTGCACGGGCTGGGCAGAGTGGATGGGAGGCCATACTAGACGTCATTAACAAGTCTTGGAGGGCCAGGACACTCCCAGCAGCTTGGAAGAAAGCTACAATCGTACCAATTCCAAAGCCCAAGGACCCAGGCAGTATGAGACCCATATCGCTGACCAGCTGCTTAGCCAAGACTGCTGAGAGGATGGTGTTAAACCGTCTCCTATGGAAACTTGGACCCTCTCATCATCACATATTTGGCTTCACCAAAGGAGTGGGAACAGCAGAGTGCATAACCACTCTACTAAGCCAGATTGCTGATAGTAACAAAAAACCTAGTATCGTCGTCTACCTCGACCTTGAGAAGGCATTTGAGCTAGCCAGCCCCACAGCAATTCTGGCAATACTAGCTCGGAAGGGAATCAAAGGACGCCTCCTGGCCTGGATAGAGTCCTATCTTAGGGGCAGGCAGGCCTGTGTCAGCTTTCAGGGACACTACTCTTCCTTTAAAACCCTGGAAAACGGTACGCCACAAGGAGGTGTGCTCAGTCCTACCCTGTTTAACATCCTTATGCAGGAACTTGTGAGCCTTCCCTTTCATAGTGGTATACAGCTCCTCAGCTATGCTGATGATCTTGCACTCGTAGTGAATGGGAAAGGCAATTTAGAACGACAGGCTCAGAGAGCTTTGGACCTAATTACGCAGTCTTGCAAGGAACTAGGCCTAAAGATCTCGGCCGAGAAATCTCTTGCAATGATGTTCAAGGGACCAGATCCTGTGAATAGATTACGTATTCAGGATATAGAACTTGAGTGGACAGGCTCCTACCTGTACTTGGGAATATACAGTGATAAAAAGCTGACCTTTCAGAAACAGACCGAGTATGTCAGGTCACGTGCTCTACTCAGACTCAACGCCATGAGAGCCATGACGAGGCACCGTGCAGGGACAAGCAAAGATGTACTTTGCTTGTACTATATACAAGCTATACGCTCGCTCATTGGCTACGGTGCACCGGCGTTAGCTCATCTCTTCCCGCAGAGCAGGCAAAGGGTGGAGGTCGTACAAAACCAGGCGATAAGAACTATGCTTGGTGCCCCCATCTGGACCAACACAGTATGTCTCAGATCTGAGGCCCGGCTTCCTTCCTTGGCTGACAGAGTAAGATACATAAACGCCTGCAAAGTGGCCACGATTCTGCACCGGCAGCAAGGTACCCCACTAAGGAGACGGATATTAACAACCATGTCACAAGATCCCACACTCTTCACGGACTACTCCTGGATTCGTTCGTTTTGTGCTGCTGGGCGGAAGCTGCTGCCTGTACAGCTGCTCTGTGAGAAGACTTGTGACCTTCCTGTTGCTGGGTACCATCCACCACCTCCCTGGCGCCCAGATCCAGCCGATGTTTTCATCATGCAGCTACCCATCTCTAAGTGTCTCTGCAGTCAAGACACCCTCAGCAATCATTCTGAGACAAGCATGGCACTGGCAGAGGGAGGCACATGTGCAGTGTATTTCACAGATGGTTCTGTCGACCCTGACAGGAAGAGAGCAGCAGCTGGACTGTACCACAATGGTCACACACAAGGCTGGCGACTCCCTGACCACTGCACGATCCTTCAAGCTGAGCTGGTGGCGATTCAGCAGGCATTGTCACATGCCCTACGACATCGACTCCGACCTGTCATACATGTTGATTCCACCTCTGCAATCAAAGCCCTCTCCCATCCTCAACCACAGGATAATGTTCACCTCATCACATCGATCCTGAGCATAATGACAGCCTTAGAAGTTCAGGGTAATAGATCGACATTGAACTGGATCCCCAGCCATGCTGGCATCCGGGGAAATGAGGCGGCAGATGATGCAGCCAAGGCAGCAACAGACTATCCACATGTTGGGATTACTGTCCCAATCAGCCAACGACAGACCAAACTGGTGGCTGCCAGAGCCACGAAACTTATGGGGGAGGTCTTAGGTGATACCCCATCTCAACAGTGGTACCGAGCAGCGACTCAGGGAGAACTCCCTCCATATGATAGAAGCTTGTCCAGAGCTCAGTGTACCGCCATCCATCGGCTTCGTTTGGGCTTTCCCACAGCCAAGATGATGGTAGACAAGGCTGAGGAGGAGATGTGCCAGTACTGTCAGCACGTTGTCCAGCGGCCCCTAACAGACTATCTTCTAGAGTGCGAAGCTACTGAGACACTCCGCAGGCAACTAGGGGTGATATTCCCTCCCGAAGAGGACCCAGAAATGACTGCGGCCACACTAGTGTACCATGGGGTCAACGAACCAGACAAGCTGTTACTTGTGATAATGACATATCCTCCTCCTCGCTAGTGTCCATAGTTGCATATGGTGTCGCTTATGAGATGCACCAGTTGAACTGACCAGAGGGGCGCTTGAGCGGCATGTGTCGCATCATTGTGGAAACCTTTCTCCATCGGGAGCCAGAGACGGGTCATCGCAAGATTGGGACCCGTGCCAGGACTATGGTCTTGGCGAACATTATACATACACATACGTAGGTCACTAGTAGAAGTAAGAACGCAGATGTTGGAAGGTCAGGTCCTCTCAAATCCAGCCGTTCTCACTAGTAGAGGTTGTCGAAGTTGATTGCAGGTCTGTACCAAGATACCCTTGTGTTGCAGTGTCTGACAGATTGAACATTAAAATGGTATAAAATACCGACAGGTTGTTAGGTAAGACATATGCAACAGTTAGGTATCTTTATTTCGAAACGTTTCGCCTACACAGTAGGCTTCTTCAGTCGAGTACAGAAAAGTTGATAGAAGCAGAAGAGACTTGAAGACGATGTAATCAGTCCATCACCCTTAAAGTTTTGAGGTGGTCAGTCCCTCAGTCTGGAGAAGAGCATTGTTCCATAGTCTGAAACAATATGGAGTTGAAGTGACAGGATGGAGCCTTATATAGCACCAGGAGGTGAGACGTAGGTCACTAGTAGAAGTAAGAACGCAGATGCTGGGAGGTCAGGTCCTCTACTAGTGAGAACGGCTGGATTTGAGAGGACCTGACCTCCCAACATCTGCGTTCTTACTTCTACTAGTGACCTACGTCTCACCTCCTGGTGCTATATAAGGCTCCATCCTGTCACTTCAACTCCATATTGTTTCAGACTATGGAACAATGCTCTTCTCCAGACTGAGGGACTGACCACCTCAAAACTTTAAGGGTGATGGACTGATTACATCGTCTTCAAGTCTCTTCTGCTTCTATCAACTTTTCTGTACTCGACTGAAGAAGCCTACTGTGTAGGCGAAACGTTTCGAAATAAAGATACCTAACTGTTGCATATGTGTCTTACCTAACAACAAAATTTACTAAAGTCATACATGGTCGAGCAAAACTAACCAAAATTAAGTCGACACAAGAGCCATATTAACTAATTTTAACAAGTCGTCTGCAGTACCAAAGTCTGATTTTTATAAAGTTGTTGAACATATAAATGGTAATAAATAGCAAGTGTGAGAAATAAGAAGTGGCCAGTACAGAGTCACAGTTAAACCATATGAAGTTAGTTTGTGACCATTTTGATGAGACTTACGACACATAGACATGTGACAATGTAACTTCTGCAACTAACAATGTGATTGACACACGTCCCCACTGACGCTACTTCTTGTGATCGCCTCTAGCGTGCCCACAAGGTATAGTCAGTGGGGATGTAGCTGGCAGAGTGGGCAGACATACTGGCAGACGCTGCCAGAGTGGGCAGACATACTGGCAGACGCTGCCAGAGTGGGCAGACATACGGGCAGACGCTGGCAGAGTGGGCAGACATACAGGTAGACGGCGGATCAAACCATCAAAAAATCGCAGACAAAGAGCAGATGTGGTAACACTTCACCTTCCACTAGAACGAACACAAAACCTAACAAATAGTAGCAACACAGCAGAGGAGGAAGGTGAGAGGGAGAGGAGGGAGGGTGAGAGGGATGGAAGGAGGGAGGGTGAGATGGAGGGAAGGAGGGAGGGTGAGATGGAGGGAAGGAAGGAGGATGAGAGGGAGGGTGAGAGGGAGGGAAGGAGGGAAGGAGGGATGGTGAGAGGAAGGGAAGAAGGGAGGGTGAGAGGGAGAGAAGGAGGGAGGGTGAGAGGGAGAGAAGGAGGGAGGGTGAGAGGGAGGGAAGGAGGGAGGGTGAGATGGAGGGAAGGAGGAAGGGTGAGATGGAGGGAAGAAGGGAGGGTGAGAGGGATGGAAGGAGGGAGGGTGAGATGGAGGGAAGGAGGGATGGTGAGAGGATGGGAAGTAGGGAGGGTGAGAGGGAGAGAAGGAGGGAGGGTGAGAGGGAGAGGAGGGAGGGAAGGAGGGAGGGTGAGAAGGAGGGAAGGAGGGAGGGTGAGATGTAGGGAAGGAGGGAGGGTGAGAGGGAGGGAAGGAGGAAGGGTGAGAGGGAGGGAAGGAGGGTGAGAGGGAGGGAAGGAGGAAGGGTAAGAGGGAGGGAAGGAGGGTGAAAGAGAGGGAAGGAGTATTGTTTACGTCAACCTACCAATAAGGTGAGAGTCGGCTCCTCAGCCTGCCTGCCTGGCTGTGAGTCAGACTCACGCCTACGCTGGTCGAGTCCACTCCTCCTGCTATGAGTGACTCTTTACTCTGTCTTATTATTAAACTGCTAATTTAACAGAAAATATTATACACAGGGGTAAAGGAATATATGGATCAGCTATCCATCTGGCCCAGAGGGAAGGTGATGCATACATTGTACTGTCTCTGGAGGCGGTACAAGGTTCGTAGGGTCGAGTCTTGGCCTGCCGCAGTTTGGTAAATGCTATGTATATATATATATATATATATATATATATATATATATATATATATATATATATATATATATATATATATATATATATATATATATATATATATATGTATATATATGTATATATATATATTATATATATACACATATATATATTATATATATATATATACATATATATATTTATGTGTGTGTGTGTGTGTGTGTGTGTGTGTGTGTGTGTGTGTGTGTGTGTGTGTGTGTGTGTGTATGTGTGTGTGTGTGTGTGTATGTGTGTCTGTGTGTGTGTGTATGTGTGTATGTGTGTGTGTGTATGTGAAACAGAAACCTGTAGCTGTTTTGCATGATGGTAGGATTGCTAGTGTCTCTTTTCAGTCTCAAAAACACGCTGGATAACAGGTATATCTTGCAACTTCTACTTACACTTAGGTCACCCTACACAGGCATGTACATGCATATACATACATACACACATCTAGGTTTTTTTTCTTTTTTCTTAATAGTAAGGAGTCATTCACAACACTATAGAGTGTACGTCAGGCCAATACTGGAGTATGCAGCACCATCATGGAACCCATACCTGGTCAAGCACTTAAAGAAATTAGAGAGAGTGCAAAAGTTTGCAACGAGACTAGTTCTGGAGCTAAAGGGTATGTCCTATAAGGAGAGGTTAAGAAAACTCTGCCTGTTGACAGGAGGGACAAGAGAAACATGATAACGGTGTTTACCTGGAGAGAGTTTCGGGGGTCAACGCCCCCGCGGCCCGGTCTGTGACCAGGCCTCCTATAAAATATTGAGAGAAACTAACAAGGTGGCCATGCTCAGAAAGTTTTCAGAGATGGAATACAGGAACAAGAGGATACTACTGGAAGTTGAAAATTTTGATGAGTCATAGGGATGTTAGGAAGTATTTCTTTAACATTAGAGTTATCGAGAAATAGAACAATCTGAAGATTGAAGTAGTGGAGACAGGATCCACACATAGCTTTAACAAGAGATGTGATAAGGCTCTTGGAGCAGTGAGAAAGGTGACTCAGTAGTGACTAGCGAAAAAACGAAGCCAGTTGTGGATCGAACCCTACAACTTCATGTAGGTGAGTACACTCTCTCTCTCTCTCTCTCTCTCTCTCTCTCTCTCTCTCTCTCTCTCTCTCTCTCTCTCTCTCTCTCTCTCTCTCTCTCTCTCTCTCTCTCTCTCTCTCTCTCTCTCTCTCTCTCCCACTCTGCCTTTACGCAGGGTTTTATAAGGTTAGGTAAAGGTTCCTAACTTTATTAACAAACTACGAGCTGTTACCTACGTCAATCAGCTCATATGAAAGCTTTTTTTATTGTTATGAGACATACAAATAGTGAACAGGATGAAGTTGGAGCCATCTGTGGGCCAGCAATTACATTTGGTCTACCGACTTGATTTCGTTAGTGTCATTATGCATTTCGAAGATGTTCCAGATAAGTCATCCTCTCTTTTTCTCATAGAAATTCACTGGAGGCGACGCTTCCATTTTCTCTCACTTTCTCTGTTCCAGTCTCTCTCCTTTGCGAGCGAGAGAAACAGCTGATTTATTAGTCAGAAAGAAATATTTTACCGTTGAGCGTGAAGGCCAGAAACTGCAGGAAGGACGTCCCAGGCAGCACCAGCCCGGCTTTCATTCTTCCTCTGGCTTCCCATCAACTATTAACCTTTAACCGATAATTGTATTGCTTGTAATGAAAGAGATGTTTTAAAGCAAGAAAAGAGAGGTAATTATAGGTGGGATTGAATATGTAGTAGAGGTAACTGAAGTAGACATTTGACTGGAATGATTAAGAACTTCCAACCTAATGTTCATTCTTCCTCAGTTTTCTCATCTATTAGTCACCTGATATTAAACTCTGAGACTAGTAACTAATAGCATTACCGTATTTCATGTATAAATAATTATGTTAGGTAAAAGGCCACAAGTGCAACTAATGTGACATTTTATTGTGGCAACGTTTCGCTCTCCAGGAGCTTTATCAAGTTTTTACGAGCAATACATGGACACAGAGGGTACATATAAAGGCTTATTTTGAGGTGTAACTCTAGTGGTAATAGTAGTAGTAGCGGTAGTTTCATTTGTGTCCTTATACCTAACATATTGTCGGTAATTCTACCATCATTAATATAAATAAATATATTTATATATCATCGGGAAACAATACTGGGGTGATACAGATCTTGGTAGAAAATGTTACTGGTAACACAGTGCAATATCAGTCCCAGAAAGCATTATTTAACCCGCAGTTTCCAAAAGTCTGGCACCTCTGTCTCCCAGAGGTTATTTACCATGCACATCCCCCACCTCTCCCACCCCCACCCATACTGTTAGTTGAGCTCGTGGTCGGCTGCTGGAACAGCAGACAATAGGAAAATATAACGTCTGGAAAAATAGAACATTAGCAGATACATAGGATAGGACAGTGTGGGTAGCATCGTGGGCAAGGAGAGATGCAAGACTCCTTATATACACCTTGCCAGTGTTAATCAGCAGGTTCGATTCCCGGCGGGTGGAAACATTTCGACACGTTTCCTTACACCTGTTGTCCTGTTCACCTAGCAGCAAATAGGTACCTGGGTGTTAGTCGACTGGTGTGGGTCGCATCCTGGGGGACAAGATTAAGGACCCCAATGGAAATAAGTTAGACAGTCCTCGATGACGCACTGACTTTCTTGGGTTATCCTGGGTGGCTAACCCCCCGGGGTTAAAAATCCGAACGAAATCTTATCTTATCTTATCTTATCTTATGTGAGACATCCTGGGTGGAGTGAGACATATGAGAAAAATTCCTTATGTCTTTTGCTCCTGCTCACCTAGCAGTAAATAGGTAACTGGATGTTAATCGATTTTAGCTGGTGGCACCCCAGGTAGAGTTAGGCGTATATGTAAGTCTTACATCTGTTGCTTCTGTTAGCATAACAGTTACTACGTACCTGGGTGTAGTAGACTGTAATGGGTGGCATTCTGAGTAGCGTGAGACGTATGGGCAAGTATCTTTACACCTGCCATTCCTGTTCCCAACAGGAATGGTGGACAGAATGAAACATGTTAAAACGTTACGAAATACCAACAAGTTGATAATTAAAACACACGTGCAACAGTTGGGTAAGTTAATTGTCGAAACGTTCCGCCTACGTGGTAGGCTTCATCAGTCAAGTGCAGAGAAGAATGTACTGTAAACAGAAGTAGTGACGACGTAAAGATGATGCAATTAGTCCATCAATCTTGAAAAAATAGTTTGAGGTGGTCATTCCTTCAGCCTTGAGAAAAGTTCAGCTCCATTGTCTGGAAATATTCATCTGAACTCTTCTCCAAGCATTGGGACTGACCACCTCAAACTATTTCTCCATTATCGCCATCATCTTTACATTTCCATCATCGCCAGTACTCCTGCTTTCAGTACATTCTCCTCTGTATTTAACTGACAAAGACAACCGCTTAGGCGAAACGATTCAACACTCAAAATACCGAACTGTGGCAAATGTGTTTTAATTATCAGAGTGACACGTGTGGGCAGTCCCATACACCTTCTGTCCATGTTTAAACAAAAACACAAGAAAAAAAGGAACAATATAATAAACCCATCGGGCAATGTTAGATGTAACTCACACCCACTCACACCCACTCACACTCACACCCGCTCACACCCGCTCATGTAATAGTTAGGTAAAATGACACAGATGTAACTAATCTGACATTATTGCTTTTGTTCTCCAGGAGCTTTGTCAAGCCGTGTCAAACAATACAGGTTCATCTAATTGTTGCATTGATTCTTAAGAAACTGAGTCCTGTCACGAGTCTTAGTCCTCAGACGGTCGTCTGAGGATCTCGATGTCTTTGAGAATCTAAGATGGAGCAGATGTCGATCTAGTTCAGCTGTTCTGTGGTCGTGATCAGGGTCTTGCTGTAGTCCCACAGTGAGCTGAGGTCTTCATCCCTCCCCCCATCATTGTCTCTTGACCCATACGAATAAATGTATATACATTGTTTTACCCATCATGTATATATTCAAGATCATCGCAATAGTTCTGAAGATCTCTTTGTTTTCTACAGAGTCTATCAGGTCTCATAGGACCTCTGTAAAACACGTGATTGTCGACATCATTTGATCACTCAAGGGTAATATGGCATGGCTTGCTGTGTTCTCTTGGGCTACAGTGTTCCTCACTAGTGGCTGTTGCAGTGTTAGGGTAGACGTGTTGGGGGTAGTCTACCTCTGCTGCATGGGGCCAGCTGGCTACCACTTTAAGGTGGGAATTTGAGCAAAGACGTGACCTCGTCGTTGATGTTTCTTCTGTTTCTGCCGTTGCTGTGGCCAGCAAAGTGGTCCTGGGTTCCTTGATACTGTAGCTGACTCTTAACAAGGTTGATGCTCACTGGTGAGGTCTCTACATAATAAATGGCTATAATCATAGCCATAATTTTTAAAGGGGTGGACCAGTAAACCAGCGAAAGATTTAGATTTTAGATTTTTGCCACCGAAGTGGCTAGTTTATTGTGCACCCCATATCCATCCTGTGGACGGTAGCGCAAGAGCATATGGATACACAAAAGACCTAGAAGCTAGGCCCCAAAAGGGTTAACAGGTGTGCATCTGGATTTATATCTACAGTTCACTTATCCGTTACAAGCAAATTTAGGAAATTTGCTTAGTATATCTGGTATATTTTCATTAATATAAGATATCTTGACGTCACATAGATTATTATTATATTCCTCAATAAGTGGACAATTAAGCACATAGTGTCCAAGACAGTGACCATATGCCTGATCTCATAGTTTGCATTTAGTTTAATCATCATCTGTGTGTCTGTCAAACTGCCAGAAGTACTTGTAACCAAGCCTAATCTGGCCACTACAACATCAGTCAGTCCGTTCACATTGCAAGTTGCTCCATAAACATACTTATCAGTGTTTATGTTATCATAGTGGGTTATAGATCTGCTCAGGCTTCTAATGGCATTCCTGTAACATTCGTTTTCATTATTTATTTCTCTCCTAATATTATTGAAAATGAACGTTACAGGAATGCAATTAAAAGCCTGAGTAGATCTATAACCTACTATGATAACATGAACGTAGATATGACCAAAAGCTCCAACTGTGAGTCTTCACATGACTAAAAACCCGCGTCAGGAAACACTTGTCCTGTTTCCTGACAAACCTACTTGGTGTTGGAGGCTAGACAATTGGGGGGGTTATGCTCATCTGACACTGCAGGTAGTGCAAGTTCCAGGCATGATACTTTTTGCCGCAGTTCGGACATCAAGGTTCCGTAGCTTCTCCTCTCGTTAGTTCATTCAAGCAGACCTTGGTTGGGTGAGACCCACTGCAGATGCCGCATACTTCTTGAAATTGACATCGGGCGCTGAAGCACCTCAAATCTGGTATTTTCCCCAGCAACCGAGATCCGGTTGATCTGGAAGTCGTCCTTTTTGGTTCGGAACCGCTCAGTTTT
>NC_091300.1:57341501-57356501 GCF_038502225.1 Cherax quadricarinatus | reverse complement strand
AACAAGCCCATTATCTGTCTTAGTGCTGGGGGTAAGGACATTGGGAAGGGCAGGAGAGAGGAGCTGCTGGATAAGTACAGGTCAGCCATAGAGGTAGTTAGGTCTAAGCTAGGGATCCCAGTCATAGTAGCATCTTGCCTAGAAAGGGAGTGGGCAATGAATGGATGTCTAGGGCAAGTGGTATAAATCGCTGGCTAGACAGGTACTGCAAGGAACTTGCAATCCCATTCATTGATAACTGGGACCTATTCTTTGGCAAACGTGGTATGTATGCAAGGGATGGGGTTCATCTCTCTGGGGATGGAGTGGTTGCATTAGCCAATTCAATTGAGACGGTAATTGATGACTTGTCTAGGAATTTAAACTGATAGATTATAGAGGTATGGGTGTTTGTGGGAAACAATCAGGCTGCAGCATTAGGGTTAAAAACAGCAGTTATTACCGGGATACCTCGGGGATATGTTTAAAAGACAATATTCAAAATACAGTTGCTAGTAATGGCAAATCAATTTATCAACAAACAAAGAGAGATAGTAGAGGGCAACGAGTGACTAGCTCCCTTAAGGTTTGACTCAAGAAATCGTAATGACACGATTGCAAACAAACCATACCCCCGGCCGGGATTGAACCCGCGGTCATAGAGTCTCAAAACTCCAGCCCGTCGTGTTAGCCACTAGACCAGCTAGCCACAATAAGATTCATCCAACTAGGTATATTTCTACACCACAGGAAGGCTAGCACAGGCACCACTGTGACCACAAATGCAAGTTTTTACAGACGAATCTCCAGCTAGTGTGGCCGTGACGAACTCTAGCTCAAGTCCCTTCACTGCCGTCAACATGACTCAAGAAATCGTAATGACACGATTGCAAACAAACCATACCCCCGGCCAGGATTGAACCCTCGGTCATAGAGTCTCAAAACTCCAGCCCGTCGCGTTAGCCACTAGACCAGCTAGCGACGGGCTGGAGTTTTGAGACTCTATGACCACGGGTTCAATCCCGGCCGGGGGTATGGTTTCCCTTAAGGTTTACTATACAAATAGTAGGAGTCTAAGGAATTAAACAGATGAGCTAACATTACTTGCAAGTGTAGGTAATACAGATATTATTGGTATAACAGAGACCTGGTTCAACCTGAAAGATAGAGAAGTGACTTCTGAATGCAACATACAGGGTTATAAACTATTCCACACTGATAGGGTCAACAGGAAGGGTGGTGGAGTGGCGATGTATGTCACAGAAAATTTAAATCGTTGCCTTAGACATGATATAAGATTAGAAACATCGAACACAGAATCTGTTTGGCTACAGTTTCTCGAGGGACGTGACAAATTAATTTTGGGTGTGATTTATAGGCCCACAAACCTTGATAAGGAGTGCAGTAAGCTGTTATGGGACGAAATTCACAAGGCATCTAGATATGAAAATGTTGTGATAATGGGAGATTTTAACTTTAGACAAATTGATTGGAACAATATGACAGGAAATCTTGAGTCTAGTGACTTTCTTGATACGGCTCAGGATTGCTTTTTAGAACAGTTTGTGACAGAACCAACTAGAGGAAACAATCTGCTTGACTTGGTTCTTGCCAACAAAGATTCACTAATTAATAATCTTGAGGTTAATGATGAGCTTGGGGAAAGTGATCACAAATCACTTAGTTTCAATATATAATGGAATTACCCAGATAACTGCAATCAAATCTCTGTCCCAGATTTTCGCTTGGCCGACTTCATGGGACTGAAAAATTGAGATGTCCTGACTATGGGTCAGGTAGATGATCTTGGTTGCCAAGCATAGTTCTAGCTGCCCAGACAACTTTTGTTCCGAGTAGGGAAATTAGATCTAACAAAAATGATCCCAAATGGATGAACAATAGATTAAAACATCTCACTGGTGAAAAGAGAGGCATATATAGGCGTATCAAAAGAGGGGATGGGCAGTTAAGAAATCAATATATTCAATTAAAGAGAGAAATAAAGAAAGGAGTAAGAAGAGCAAAAAGGGATTATGAGGCTAAGGTCGCAAGGGATTCAAAGACTAACCCAAAGGGTACTTTCAGGTATACAGAAGTAAGATTAGAGACAAGATTGGCCCACTTAAGAGTAACTCTGGTCAGCTCACTGACAGTGATAAGGATATGTGCGAAATTCTCAATACCTACTTCCTCTGTTGTTAGGTAAGACACATATGCAACAGTTAGGTATCTTTATTATGAAACGTTTCGCCTACACAGTAGGCTTCTTCAATCAAGTACAGAAAAGTTGATAGAAGCAGAAGATACTTGAAGACGATGTAATCAGTCCATCACCCTTAAAGTTTTGAGGTGGTCAGTCCCTCAGTCTGGAGAAGAGCATTGTTCCATAGTATGAAACAATGCTATGGAACAATGCTCTTCTCCAGACTGAGGGACTGACCACCTCAAAACTTTTGAGGGTGATGGACTGATTACATCGTCTTCAAGTATCTTCTGCTTCTATCAACTTTTCTGTACTTGACTGAAGAAGCCTACTGTGTAGGCGAAACGTTTCATAATAAAGATACCTAACTGTTGCATATGTGTCTTACCTAACAACCTGTCGGTATTTTATACCATTTTTATGTTCAACCTACTTCCTCTCAGTTTTCACCCAGGAAAATACTAGCGATATTGCTGAAATAATAGATTATGTAGAACAGGATGATAATAAACTATGTACGATTGCGATAACTAGTGACATGGTCCTCAGACAAATAGAGAAACTAAAACCTAACAAATCCCCAGGTCCTGATGAACTGTTTGCAAGAGTGTTAAAGGAATGTAAAGAGGAACTTAGCAAACCTTTGGCTAATCTTTTTAACATGTCACTACAAACTGGCATAGTGCCTGATAAGTGGAAAATGGCAAATGTAATACCTATTTACAAGGCAGGTGACAGGTCCTTGGCTTCGAACTATAGACCAATAAGCCTTACCTCCATAGTGAGAAAATTTATGGAATCAATAATTGCCGAAGCAATTCATAGCCATCTTGATAGGCACAGACCGATTAATGAATCTCAACATTGTTTTACAAAGGGGCGTTCCTGTCTTACAAATTTACTAACTTTTTTCACTAAGGTGTTTGAGGAGGTAGATCATGGTAACGAATATGATATTGTGTATATGGACTTCAGTAAGGCTTTCGATAGAGTTCCACACAAGAGGCTATTGAGGAAACTTAAGGCAAACGGAATAGGAGAAATTTTTTTCTGGGTAGAGGCATGGCTGACAAATAGGCAGCAGAGAGTTTGCATAAATGGGGAGAAATCAGAATGGGGGCACGTCACAAGCGGTGTTCCTCAGGGGTCAGTGTTGGGCCCGTTGTTGTTCACAATTTACATAAATGACATAGATGAGGGAATAAATAGCGACATAAGCAAATTTGCTGATGACACCAAAATAAGCCGTTCAATTCATTTTAACGAGGACACTAGAGCACTCCAGGATGATTTGAATAGACTGATGCAATGGTCGGAGAAGTGGCAGATGCAGTTTAATATTGACAAATGCAAAGTTCTAAATGTTGGACAGGTAAATAACCATGCCACATATAAACTAAATAATGTTGATCTTAATACTACTGATTGCGAAAAGGATTTAGGAGCTCTGGTTAGCAGTAATCTAAAACCAAGACAACAGTGCAGAGTACAGGCTAAAACGTTGTGTAGTTTTAAAAATAGATTAGATAAATACATGAGTGGGTGTGGGTGGGTGTGAGATGGACCTGACTAGCTTGTGCTGCTGGGTCTGGAGGATCGGCATCATATGCAGTGTCAAAATGGTTGGCAAAAATATTAATTCCTTTGCGTTGCAACATTTCTGAAGCCCATTTAAAAAACAATGTTGATCTCATCGACAAATTGCTAAATTTCAACATGTCTAATGATTGTGCACTTGCTAGGTTTGATGTCACTGCGTTGTTTACAAGAGTCCCTGCTCCCGACTTGCTATCTTATTTGGAAGAAGAATTAGATGAGCTCTCTTTGCCTTTTGATAAAAATACCATTATTAAATTAAGCTGTGTGTAGATGATTTTAAGTTTGAGTTTGAGGGGAAATGCTATGGTCGAAAACAGGGAATGGCTATGGGTAATCCATTGTTCCCCTTATTGAGCAATCTATATATGGAATGCTTCGAGGCTAGACTGTTGAAAGATATCTTGCCATGTAGCGCTAAATGGTTCAGATATGTTAATGACATCTTGGGGTTTTGGCCAGATGATGTGGCCCTTGATACATTTTTACCAAGACTTAATGCTTTAGTCCCGTCTATTAAATTCACCGTAGAGAAAGACGTGGGCTGTAAACTTCATTCTTAGATGTGTTGAAGCAACGGGCTGATAGAAAGTTTAAGTTTGCAATGTATAGGAAGGCCACCAATTTGTGCTCATACATCCACTACTATTCCAACCATGAGATCAGAGTTAAAAGGACTGTATTTCTTACTGTGTTTCCGAGAGCCTATAAAGTGTGCAGTCCGGAGTTCCTAGATGAAGAAATTAGGAAAATATTTGACATTGCCATGAAACTTTGGTATTCTAAATTGTTTGCGAAATCTGCCTTACTGGCAGCTAAGAAAACTTATTTTAGAACAGAACCTTAGATAATACCTCAGACCAAGAATGTGCAGGTCCTCCCATATAACTAGAATTTATCTATTCTGCTGAATGCTCTTAGAAGATTTAATATAAAAGTAGTATTTAAAAAATCACGGACTTTTAGAAGCATTCTGATACAGAATAAACCCCAACAACGTGTTGGTGGTGTCTACAGAGATAGTTGCAACGGCTGCAGTCTCTCTTTGGGACAAACGGGAAAATCATTAGAAATGAGAATTTCTCAACACCTTTATTCGATACGTATAACACAGGAGTCGAACGCGATTTTCAATTATATTAGAGCTTGTAATAACCCGGCAAATTGGTGGGAAGCAAGAGTCATAGTATTATAAGCATTCATTATACAATATTAGTGATGGGTTGTTCAAATTAGATGCATTTTTAGATGACGCAATAGTACACGGTCAAAAATTGGGATCATATACAAATGCATTAAATTGTCTTAAATGTAGTGCCACACCGAGGAATTAGGGCATATTTCTCCTGCAGTTTCTGAAGGTTGAACCAGAGTTTGCCTCAGAATTATGTGGGATGAATAACTGTGGACGTCTTCCTTGTAATTACAGATGCCTCCCTCTTTAAATGAGTTTATTTTAATGAACCCCATTTCCTTTGTATTACTTTTAGAAGTCTCCCCATTAAATGTTCCCATTTTCTAGTACCTTTAAATGGACACACTTTCTCGTGGATGGTTACTCCATAATTGCCAGTGACTTTTATATCACTGACAATATAATTATGTATGTAAAATTACTGATATCATAGCAGAGTATGACCGAAGTTTTTATTATTGCCACTTTACTTTCACAAGTGCAACTAATGTGACATTTTTATTGTGGCGACGTTTCTCTCTCCAAGAGCTTGACATAGCTCCTGGAGAGCGAAACGTTGCCACAATAAATATGTCACATTAGTTGCACTTGTGTCCTTTTACTTTACATATTGTCGGTAATTTTACCAACTTTATTACACGTTACTTTCATTTAGGCTACTGTTACAATATCAGTGCTTGTGCGATTTTTCTAATGCTATAATATTCAACCTTTCTGGCTGTGGGCACTGGTATACCTAGGGACACTTCCTGTTCCTATCTCTCTCTCTCTCTCTCTCTCTCTCTCTCTCTCTCTCTCTCTCTCTCTCTCTCTCTCTCTCTCTCTCTCTCTCTCTCTCTCTCTCTCTCTCTCTCTCTCTCTCTCTCTCTCTCCCTCACTCACTCCAAGGAAGACGTCCCTTGGGATCGTACTTGCTTGGACATCCTCCTCTTTTCTGCAATTTTTCAAGATCCTGACGATATGTTGATTGCAACATGAAAAGCCTGGAGCTATCATTCTACTCCCTCTCTGGTTATTATGCATATATATATATATATATATATATATATATATATATATATATATATATATATATATATATATATATATATATATATATATATATATATATATATATATATATATATATATATATATATATATATATGCTGTAAAGAGTTTTTATGAGGACAGTGAGGCTCAGGTTAGGGTGTGTAGAAGAGAGGGAGACTACTTCCCTGTAAAAGTAGGTTTTAGACAGGGATGTGTAATGTCACCATGGTTGTTTAATATATTTATAGATGGGGTTGAAAAAAAGAAGTAAATACTAGGGTGTTGGGGAGAAGGGTGGGAATAAATTATGGGGAAATGTTGAAAAAAAAATATGTATATATGTATGCAATCGCAATGTGAGAGAAGCCACTCGGGATGGAAATCTTCAGCTCAAGATCTTTCACAAGTCTCCTAGCGTCAGAGTAAGTTAGCCTGTTGACACCAACCAGTTCCTATCAGAAATGGTAAGGACTCAAACCCCTTTCACCACCCACGCATCTCCGTGTAGGGTACAGTAGGTGGCGAGGACCTCCAAGGTTTACAGAAAACGAGAAATAGAATAATAGGAAATGCAATATCCAGCCCTAAGCTACATGTAATAGCCGTCAACAAGTCATGTGACGGAAGAGACTGTTGTGCTACTGGAGAGTACACATGCAAAACACTGAAATTATATGTAAACCTTTTAATTAATAAAATGTTCTAAGTAGTTCTCGGAAGAATCTCTTCATACATTCCTACATTATGCCTTTATATATCCTCGGTATCAATTATTATTACTATTCCTTGGTTATTCATGAAACTTGCTTTGTATTCCGATTATTCTTTATGACCTAATAACCAGATTCTTCATGAATTTTCCGATTGTCTCTTATACCCTCCTAACTGCCTAACCTTGTTGGGTTGCAATCACTATGTTGCAGTCAGTGATTGCAGTCACTTAACCTTGTGTACCTGTAGCTGTACTTAAATGGGCTTACTTCTATTGGTAATGTATTATACTGACTGACAGGACGGGCCAGGAATCAAATGCTATCTTCAACCGTGTCAGTTCTTGCAATCACCCACCCAGGTGGGCTGCTGCCTGGATCATTGTGCCCAACAGTTCCGTCATGGAAAAAAACATAAGTGATTCCTTGCTCTCAATACATGATAGGAATGCCTTTTTGTAAGTCAAATTATGGGCTGTACAAACTTGAGAGCTGTTTAATGGAATCTATTGTGCACAGCCTTAAGTAACAGTCCTTCCCTCCTTCCTTCCCTCTTCCATCCTCCTTCCTTCCCTCTTCCTCCCTCCTTCCTTCCCTCTTCCTCCCTCCTTCTTTCCCTCTTCCACCCTCCTTCCTTCCCTCTTCCACCCTCCTTCCTTCCCTCTTCCACCCTCCTTCCTTCCTTCCCTCTTCCTCCCTTATTCCTTCCCTCTTCCTCCCTTCTTCCTTCCCTCTTCCACCCTCCTTCTTTCCCCCTTCCCTTCCCAGAAGGATCTGTTTCATTGCTTACTCCTTGAACTCGTGTTCGACTTAATTACCTCGGCCTGATGTTACAGTGTCGCACCTGGACGGATCTCAGCTGCGTCTACGACAGGTCAGCAGGACGCACATGGGAGCTTACCTCTGCATAGCCTCCAATGGTGTTCCTCCTTCAGTCAGCAAGAGGATCACCCTTGATGTCGAGTGTGAGTAGTGGCGGCAGTAGTAGTTGTAGTAGTAGGAGTAGTAATAGTAGTAGAAATGGTAGTAGGAGTAGTAGTAGTGGTAGTAGTAGTAGTAGAAATAGTAGTAGGAGTAGTAGTAGTAGTAACAGAACACGGCTATACACAAATAAGCATAATTTAGTAGAGAAAACCTTACGACAACGTTTCCATCCAACTCGGAGTATTTACAAAGTCACACAGTGTGACCGTGTAAATGGTCCAAGTCGGACCTCTGTGTCTCTCCTATGTGCGGGTTATTTGTGTATTGTTCCAGTCACAGTATTGTGCCTTTATGTTCTTCATTATAAGGATAGTTGTTGTTACTTATCTTATTGATGTAGCAGTAGTAGATTAGTAGAAGTAGACTAGTAGAAGTAGACTAGTAGAAGTAGACTAGTAGAAGCAGACTAGTAGAAGTAGACTAGTAGAAGCAGACTAGTAGAAGTAGACTAGTAGAAGCAGACTAGTAGAAGTAGACTAGTAGAAGTAGACTAGTAGAAGTAGACTAGTAGAAGCAGACTAGTAGAAGTAGACTAGTAGAAGCAGACTAGTAGAAGTAGACTAGTAGAAGTAGACTAGTAGAAGTAGACTAGTAGAAGTAGACTAGTAGAAGTAGACTAGTAGAAGCAGACTAGTAGAAGTAGACTAGTAGAAGTAGACTAGTAGAAGTAGACTAGTAGAAGCAGACTAGTAGAAGTAGACTAGTAGAAGTAGACTAGTAGAAGCAGACTAGTAGAAGTAGACTAGTAGAAGTAGACTAGTAGAAGCAGACTAGTAGAAGTAGACTAGTAGAAGTAGACTAGTAGAAGCAGACTAGTAGAAGTAGACTAGTAGAAGTAGACTAGTAGAAGTAGACTAGTAGAAGTAGACTAGTAGAAGTAGACTAGTAGAAGTAGACTAGTAGAAGTAGACTAGTAGAAGTAGACTAGTAGAAGTAGACTAGTAGAAGTAGACTAGTAGAAGTAGACTAGTAGAAGTAGACTAGTAGAAGTAGACTAGTAGAAGTAGATTAGTAGAAGTAGACTAGTAGAAGTAGACTAGTAGAAGTAGACTAGTAGAAGTAGACTAGTAGAAGTAGACTAGTAGAAGTAGACTAGTAGAAGTAGACTACTAGAAGTAGACTAGTAGAAGTAGACTAGTAGAAGTAGACTAGTAGAAGTAGACTAGTAGAAGTAGACTAGTAGAAGTAGATTAGTGGAAGTAGACTAGTAGAAGTAGACTAGTAGAAGTAGACTAGTAGAAGTAGACTAGTAGAAGTAGACTAGTAGAAGTAGACTAGTAGAAGTAGACTAGTAGAAGTAGACTAGTAGAAGTAGACTAGTAGAAGTAGACTAGTAGAAGTAGACTAGTAGAAGTAGACTAGTAGAAGTAGACTAGTAGAAGTAGACTAGTAGAAGTAGATTAGTAGAAGTAGACTAGTAGAAGTAGACTAGTAGAAGTAGACTAGTAGAAGTAGACTAGTAGAAGTAGACTAGTAGAAGTAGACTAGTAGAAGTAGACTAGTAGAAGTAGACTAGTAGAAGTAGACTAGTAGAAGTAGTAGCACTCGCTGTAGTAGCAGTAAATTAATCAATCTGTACTTTATCTGTACTTCCTAGTACGGATAAACAAGTAACTTTTAGATGAATGGTTCAGAGAACCGAAATGTTGATAAATTAGACACATGTGCAACTCTTGGGTATCTTTATTGAGGAAACGTTTCGCCACACAGTGGCTTCATCAGTCCATACATAGGAGAAACTTGAAGAACAGGAGGAGAATGAGGTAATCAGTCCCTCAACCTTGAGTCGATGTGTTCAGTCCATCAATCTTGAGTAGAATACGGCAGATGAGCGGAGAAGCAGCTTATAAACCGTATGGCAGGAGAGGTGTAGCAGTCATAGGTAGTTTCTCCTATGTATGGACTGATGAAGCCACTGTGTGGCGAAACGTTTCCTCAATAAAGATACCCAAGAGTTGCACATGTGTCTAATTTATCAAGTAACTTTTATTATTATTATTATTAGTAGTAGTAGTAGTAGTAGTAGTAGTAGTAGTAGTAGTAGCAGTAGTAGCAGTAGAAGTAGTAGTAGTAGTAATTCGAGAAAAGCAGCAGCAGCAGCAGCAGCAGTAGCAGCAGCAGCAGCAGCAGCAGCAGCAGCAGTAGCAACAGCAGCAGCAGCAGCAGCAGCAGCAGTAGCAGCAGCAGCAGCAGCAGCAGCAGTAGCAACAGCAGCAGCAGCAGCAGTAGCAGCAGCAGCAGCAGTAGCAGCAGCAGCAGCAGCAGCAGCAGTAGCAACAGCAGCAGCAGCAGCAGTAGCAGCAGCAGCAGTAATAGCAGTACTAGTGGTGGTAGAAGTCAATCCATTTTTTATCAGTTTCTTAAGCCAATCACGTATATTCCAAGAGTACAACTATATATCAGTATTCTTCGCTCACAAAATATACCTCCAGATGTACACAGATGCAAAAATATACCTTATTACAACCTATTTAATTTTAATATTTCTCTCCGTAAAGTTGCTCCTCAGATGCATGTACCTAACCAGCTGTTAGGTGCTCTACGAGGTTCAGAGGTTTACCTTGAGTGTTTCGTGGAGGCTCACCCTCGAGCTATTACTTACTGGGAGTACCGGGATGCCATGGTCATGAATACGAGTCGAGTTACAACTCACACCTTGGAGGAGAACTATAAGATACACATGGTGCTTAATATTAAAGGTGAGTGTGTCTGTGTGTGTGCTCACCTTATTTTTTTTATTAACACATCGGCAGTCTCCCACCAAGGCAGGGTGGCCCGAAAAAGAAAAAAATTCATCATCATTCACTCCATCACTGTCTTGCCAGAGGGGTGCTTTACACTACAGTTATAAAACTGTAACATTAACACCCCTCCTTCAGTGTGCAGACACTGTACTTCCCATCTCCAGGACTCAAGTCCGGCCTGCCGGTTTCCCTGAACCCCTTCATAAATGTTACTTTGCTCACACTCCAACAACACGTCAAGTCATAAAAAACATTTGACTCCATTTGGTCCTATCTAACATGCTCACGCATGCCTGCTGGAAGACTAAGCCTCTCGTACACAAAACTTCCTTTACCCCCTCCCTCCAACCTTTCCTAGGCCGATCTCTACCCCACCTTCCTTCCACTACAGATTTATGCACTCTCGAAGTCATTCTATTTCGTTCTACCTCTCTACATGTCCAAACCACCTTAACAACTCCTCCTCAGCCCACTGGATAATAGTTTTGGTAATTCTGCACCCCCTAATTTCCAATCTACGAATTCTCTGCATTACATTCACATCACACATTACCCTCAGACATCTCCACAGCATCCAGCCTTCTCCTTGTTGCAACATTCATCACCCATGCTTCACATCCATATAAGAGCGTTGGTATAACTATACTCACATACATTCCCCTCTTTGCTTCCGTGGACAAAGTTCTTTGTCTCCACAGATTCTTAAGTTCACCACTCACCTTTTTCCCCTCATCAGTTCTATGATCCCCCTCATCCTTCATAAACCCATCTGCTAACACATCCACTCCTAAATATCTGAATACATTCACCTCCTCCATACTCTGACCCTCCAATCTGATAACCAGTCTTTCGTCACCTAATTTTTTTGTTATTCTCATTACCCTACTCTTTCCTATATTCACTTTTAATTTTCTCCTTTTACACTCACTACCAAACTTATCTACCAACCTCTACAACTCTTCAAAATCTCCCAAAAGCACAGTGTCATCAGCAAAAAACAACTTTGACAACTCTCACTTTGTGTTAGATTTTTAATCTTTTAACCCCACACTTCTTACCAACACCAGAGCATTTACTTTTATTACAACCCCATCTATAAATATATTGAACAATCACGGCGACATGACACACCTTTGTCTAAGACCTACTTTTAATGGGAAATAATCTCCCACTCTCCTACATACTCTAACCTGAACCTCACTATCCTCATAAAAACTCTTCACTGCTTCCTACATTTGCAACATCGCCACATTTCCTCCTTATCCACCCTGTCATACGCCTTTTCCAAATCCACAAATACCACAAAAACCTCTTTGCCCTTATCTAAATACTGTTCACCTATTTGTTTCACTGTACAAAGTTGGTCTACACACCCCCTACCTTTCTTAAAGCCTCCGTGTTCATCTGCTATCCTACTCTCTATCTTACTCTTAATTCTATCAATAATAACTCTACCATTACACTTTACCAGGTATGCTCAACAGACTTATTCCCCTATATGTACTCACCTATTTGAGGTTGCAGAGGTCGAGATATAGCTCCCGGCCCCGCCTCTTCACTGATTGCTACTAGGTCCTCTCTCTCCTTGCTCCATGAGCTTTATCGCATCTCGTCATAAAACTATGTATGGTTACTGCGTGCACTACGTCACTTGATAGACTATTCCACTCTCTGACAACTCAATGACTAAAGAAATACTTCCTACCATCTCTTTGACTCATCTGAGTCTTCAACTTCCAGTGGTGAGCCCTTGTCTCTGTGTTCCATCTTTGGAACATCCTGAATCTGTCCACTTTGTCAATTCCTCACAGTATTTTGTATGTCGTCATCACGTCTTCCTTAACCCTCCTGTCCTCCAATGTCGTGAGGCTGATTTCCCCTAACCTTTCTTCGTAGGATATTCCCCATAACTCTGGAACTAGCCTTCTTGCCAACCTTTGCACTGTCTCTAATTTCTTGGCGTGCTTGACAAGGTGTGGGTTCCAAACTGGTGCTGCATACTCCAGTATGGGCCTGACGTACACAGTATACAGAGTCTTGAACGATTCTTTACTGAGGTATCGGAACGCTATTCACAGGTTTGTCAGGCACCCATATGCTGCAGCAGTTATCTGGTTGATATGCGCCTTAGGAGATGTGCTCGGTATTATACTCACCAAAAGATCCTTTTCCTTGAGTGAGGTTTGCACTCTCTGGCCATCTAGCATATATTCTGTCTGCGGTCTTCTTTGCCCATCCCCGATCTTCATGACTTTGCATAGGAAGAGGTTAAATTTGACGAGAGAGTTGCTGGACCAGGCTTATAGCCTGTCTAGGTCTCTTTGTAGTCCTGCCTGATCCTCATCCGATTTAATTCTCCTCATTAACTTCACATCATATGCAAACATGGACACTTCTGAGTCATTCACACATACCAAAAATAGCAGTGTTCCTAGGACTGACCCCTGTGGAACCCCGCTTGTCACAGGCGCCCACTCTGACACCTCGTCACGTACATTGATTCTTTGTTGCCTCCCTGTCAGATATTTTTTTGATCCATTGCAGTGCTCTCCCTGTTACGTGTGCCTGATCCTCCAGCTTTTACACTAATCTCTTGTGAAGAGCTGTTCCAAAGGCCTGCCCCATGTCAAGGAGAGAGTCCCTTCAGTCTCCGCTGTGAATACCTCTTTAAATCTCATGTTAAGTTCCTCACAAACTTCAAGGACGTTTCTTGTGATCTGTCCTCCTTCCTTCCTCAGCCTGATTACCTGGTTCTTGACTGTTCTTTTCTTCCTGATGTGGCTGTACAACAGCTTCGGAGTCTGTCATGGCTTTCGCTGTTATGTCATTTTCGTATTGTCGCCCGACCTCCCTCCTCAACTGTGCATATTCATTTCTTGATCTTGTGTGTGTGTGTACTCACCTATTTTTACTCACCTATTTGTGGTTGCAGGGGTCGAGTCTTAGCTCCTGGCCCCGCCTCTTCACCGGTTGCTACTGGACCCTCTCTCTCCCCGCTCCATGAGCTTTATCAAACCTCGTCTTAAAACTGTGTATGGTTCCAGCCTCCACTACGTCATTTTCTAGGCTATTCCACTGCCTAACAACTCTATGACTGAAGAAATACTTCCTAATATCTCTCTGACTCATTTGTGTCTTCAACTTCCAATTGTGGCCTCTTGTTTCTGTGTCCCCTCCCTGGAACATCCTCTCTTTGTCCACCTTGTCTATTCCATGCAGTATTTTATATGTCGTTATCATGTCTCCCCTGACCCTCCTGTCCTCCAGTGTCGTCAGGCCGATTTCCCTTAATCTTTCTTCATAGGACATTCCCCTTAGCTCTGGAACTAACCTTGTCGCAAACCTTTGTACTTTCTCTAGTTTCTTAACGTGCTTTATCAAGTGCGGGTTCCAAACAGGTGCTGCATACTCCAGTATGGGCCTGACATACACGGTGTACAGTGTCTTGAACGATTCCTTACTAAGGTATCGGAATGCTGTTCTCAGGTTTGCCAGGCGCCCATATGCTGCAGCAGTTATCTGGTTGATGTGTGCTTCCGGAGACATGCTCGATGTTATACTCACCCCAAGATCTTTCTCCTTGAGTGAGGTTTGCAGTCTTTGGCCACCTAGCCTATACTCTGTCTGTGGTCTTCTGTGCCCTTCCCCTATCTTCATGACTTTGCATTTGGCAGGATTAAATTCGAGAAGCCATTTGCTAGACCAGGTGTCCAGTCTGTCCAGGTCTCTTTGAAGTCCTGCCTGCTCCTCATCAGATTTAATTCTCCTCATTAACTTCACATCATCTGCAAACAGGGACACTTCTGAGTCTAACCCTTCCATCATGTCGTTCACATATACCAAAAATAGCACTGATCCTAGGACCGACCCCTGTGGGACCCCGCTCGTCACAGGTGCCCACTGTGATACATCATTACGTACCATGACTCGTTGTTGTCTCCCTGTCAGGTATTCTCTGGTCCATTGCAGTGCCCTTCCCGTTATATGCGCCTGATTCTCTAGCTTCTGCACTAATCTCTTGTGAGGAACTGTGTCAAAGGCCTTCTTGCAGTCCAAGAAGATGCAATCAACCCACCCCTCTCTCTCGTGTCTTACTTCTGTTATTTTATCATAAAACTCCAGAAGGTTTGTGACACAGGATTTGCCTTCCATGAATCCGTGCTGGTTGGCATTTATACTCTTGTTCCGTTCCAGGTCCTCCACCACTCTCCTCCTGATAATCTTCTCCATAATTTTCCATACTATACACGTCAATGACACAGGTCTATAGTTTAGTGCCTCTTTTCTGTCTCCTTTTTTAAAAATGGGAACTACATTTGCCGTCTTCCATACCTCAGGTAGTTGCCCAGTTTCCAGGGACGTGTTGAAGATTGTGGTAAGTGGCACGCACAACATATCTGCTCCCTCTCTAAGTACCCACGGGGAGATGTTGTCCGGTCCCATTGCCTTTGAGGTATCGATGTCCCTTAGCAGTTTCTTCACCTCCTCCTCATCTGTATGTATGTCGTCCAACACTTGTTGGTGTATTCCTTGCTGGTGTCCCCATCTGGTCTGTCC
>NC_091300.1:57334001-57336501 GCF_038502225.1 Cherax quadricarinatus | reverse complement strand
TTTATACTCGTGTTCCGTTCCAGGTGCTCCACCACTCTCCTCCTGATAATCTTCTCCATAATTGTGCATACTATACACGTCAATGACACAGGTCTATAGTTTAGTGCCTCTTTTCTGTCTCCTTTTTTAAAAATGGGAACTACATTTGCCGTCTTCCATACCTCAGGTAGTTGCCCAGTTTCCAGGGATGTGTTGAAGATTGTGGTAAGTGGCACGCACAACATATCTGCTCCCTCTCTAAGGACCCACGGGGAGATGTTGTCCGGTCCCATTGCCTTTGAGGTATCGATGTCCCTTAGCAGTTTCTTCACCTCCTCCTCATCTGTATGTATGTCGTCCAACACTTGTTGGTGTATTCCTTGCTGGTGTCCCCATCTGGTCTGTCCCCCCAGAGTCCTTCCTGTCTCTACTGTAAATACTTCCTTAAATCTCGTGTTGAGCTCCTCACATACCTCTTGATCGTTTCTTGTGGGTTCTCCACCTTCTTTCCTCAGCCTTATCACCTGGTCCTTGACTGTTGTCTTCCTCCTAATGTGGCTATACAGCAGTTTCGGGTCAGATTTGACTTTCGATGCTATGTCGTTTTCATACTGTCGCTGGGCCTCCCTCCTTATCTGTGCATACTCGTTTGTGGCTCTTGTACTAATCTCCTTGTTTTCCTGGGTCCTATGCCTCCTGTACCTTTTCCATTCTCTCTTGCACTTAGTTTTTGCCTCCCTACACCTTCGGGTAAACCAAGGACTCGTTTTGGTCTTCCTATTATTTCTGTTTCCCTTGGGAACAAAACTTTCCTCTGCCTCCTTGCACTTTGTTGCCACATATTCCATCATCTCGTTTACTGATTTTCCTACCATTTCTCTGTCCCACTGAACCTCCTGCAGGAAGTTTCTCATACCTGTGTAATCCCCCCTTTTATAGTTTGGCCTGTCCCCTTCAGTTCCTGTTACCTTCTCCACTTGTAACTCTACTATATAGTCAAAACTCAGAACCACATGATCGCTAGCTCCTAGGGGCCTCTCGTAAGTGATATCCTCAATGTCTGAACTGCTCAAGGTGAACACAAGATCCAGTCTTGCTGGCTCATCCTCCCCTCTCTCTCTGGTTGTGTCCCTGACATGTTGATGCATGAGGTTTTCAAGTACCACATCCATCATCTTGGCTCTCCATGTTTCGGGACCCCCATGTGGCTCCAGGTTTTCCCAGTCGATCTCCCTGTGGTTGAAATCGCCCATTACCAGTAACTTTGCTCTGCTCGAGTGAGCTCTTCTTGCCACCTCAGCCAGTGTGTCCACCATCACCCTGTTGTTTTCTTCGTACTCCTCTCTTGGCCTCCTGCAGTTCTGTGGTGGGTTATACATCACTCCAATGACTACTTTATGTTCTCCGGACTGAATTGTACCTACAGTGTAGTCTCTTTCTCCAATCATGTCCATGCCTTCCATTTCCTCAAATCCCCATCGGTGTTTTATGAGCAGTGCAACCCCTCCTCCCCCTCTACTCCTTCTATCTTTCCTCAGGATCTGATATCCTGTTGGGAAGATTGTGTCTGTTATTGTCTCAGCGAGTTTTGTTTCTGTGACTGCTATGATGTCTGGGGATTTTTCACTGATTCTTTCATTCCACTCCTCATGTTTATTCGTTATTCCATCCGCGTTTGTGTACCAAACCTTTAGTTTCTTTTCTATCATTGTGGTCATGCCAGAATATTGGGGTTGGGGGAGCGAGATCCTTGGTGGGGGCCTATATGGGGCTGTGGTGTAGGTGGGGTTTGTGTTGATGGGGGTGGGGTCAGAATGCCCATAAGGGACAGCTGTTGGGGTGAGGTTTGTGATATGGGGGTTGGTGGCAGAGGGAACAGTGAGTGGGTTGTAGTATAGGTTGCTCAGTTGCGTTGGGAATGTCGCGGGTGGAGTCTTTTGTTGGGAGATTCTGTGGGGTGTGTTTGCCCTTCCTCCTGTGTCTGGGTCCTGCTCATTTTCATTGCTTCTCGTTCCTCCTTGCGTCTCTGTACCCTCTCTTTCAGTGTAGTCCTTGCTTCTTGTGTTCTGTCGCAGTCGAGGTATACTCTCTGGTACCCCTCTTTGTCCCTCAGTCTTGCTTTCTCTTGCAGAATCCTGGTTCGAACTGATTCTTCCTTGAAAGTTACTCTGACAGGCCGTATCCTTCCACTCGCAAACCACCCTATTCTCTGAAAATTTGTCACCTGGGTCATATTGCCCTCCCCTATTGTTTTCATGATGCCTTCAATCATTTTATTCTCCTCGTGTTTTATTTCTTCAAAGTTGGCCCCCTTGGCTTCTTGGAGCCCGTACACAAAAACTGACCTCGCCCTTTCCTCCTTCCACTGAGTCTCCATCTGCTTCCTCTGAGGCATTTTATTTCTTTCCATTGACATGTTCTTGCCTTCAGTCCCTGTCATATCTGAAACTTCTATTCTCAGTGAACTGTCTTTCCTGACCAGCTGTCCCTTGCTACTGCAGTGGGCTTTTAGAATCTCTGC
>NC_091300.1:57325872-57333901 GCF_038502225.1 Cherax quadricarinatus | reverse complement strand
ATATGTTTTTTCTTCTGCACATTTTTCCTATTCATCTTTGTTTTTACACAATTTCTGAAATTATCATTACCCAGAGTTACTCCATGACAGTTACTATTAAGATTCTTAATATCAGAGCATAAGTCAATATATCCATATTCATTATTAATCATTTCAAAACCCATACCTCTAACTAATCCTAGTTTAAAGTCCTAACAACCCCCTCAACTGAGTTAGCAAGAAAACCCACACCTGCCCTGGATAAGTGAGCCCCATCCCTGGCATACATGTCATTTCGGCCATAGAAGTTGTCCCAGTTGTCAATGAATGGTACTGCATTATCCTTACAGTGTTTATCCAGCCAACAATTAATACCAATTGCTCTGGACAACCATTCATTACCAACACCTCTTCTTGGCAAAATGCCACATATAACAGGGCGCCCCCCCTTCTTCCTAATCATGTCTATAGCTGTCCTGAACTTTCTAACTAAATCCTCACTTCTACGCTTGCCTACATCATTGCCTCCAGCACTGAGGCAAATAATAGGATTGATCCCATTACCATTCATGATGTTGTCAAGCCGGCTAACAATGTCCTCCATCCCAGCCCCAGGAAAGCATACCCTTTGTCTCCTACTCCTGTCCTTCAAGCAGAATGCCCTATCCATGTATCTAACCTGGCTATCCCCAACAACAATATTCTTACCTTCCTTGTTGTCGTTCGTCGTGACGATCCCAGTAGTAGACTCGCATTCGTCGGGTAGCACCGAGAATGCGTTGGAGGTTTCCACGGGAGTTTCCACAGCAGTCTCTTTCTTCTTCATCGTTTCTGGCTTTCCATTCGTCTTCTTGATCGTCAACTTCGTCGTCCCCTGCTGTCCAACCACTGACCACGATCCCTTCTTGACCTGAGGACTCGAAACAGGAGGACTACTACGAATCCTCTTGTTTTCCTCGGTCAATCGCCGTATCTCCATCTTCGCTGCCCTCAATTCTTCCTTAAGTTGCTGGTAAAGTTGCTCGATGGAGGGCATCTTGGTTCAGTCCACGGGAGCAAACAAGACACTTCTTCACAGAGTTAAGTACAGGTCAGCACTCAAAGTACAGGTCACCACTCAAGAGCACACAAAGAGGCATGGCTTACCAATAGAAAGCAGAGAGTTACCATTAATGGGGTCAAATCTGAATGGGGATTAGTCACTAGTGGAGTTCCACAAGAATCAGTTTTAGGCCCTCTCTTGTTCATAATTTACATTAATGACCTTGATGAAAAGATTACGAGTGACATGAGGAAGTTTGCTGATGATACAAAGATAGGCCGTATAATTCACTCTGAGGAGGATAGCAATGAACTCCAGGAGGATTTGGACAAATTAATGTCTTGGTCTACTAAATGGCAGATGAAGCTCAATGTGGATAAGTGTAAGGTACTAGCCCTTGGTAATGAAAATAACCCTCGAAGCTATAATCTAGGTGAAGTAGAGCTTGGTCATACAGAATGTGAAAAGGACTTGGAGTCATGGTGAGGAGAAATCTAAAACCAAGACACCAGTGCCTTAGTGTGCGCAACAAGACCAACAGATTGCTTGGATTTATCTCAAGAAGTATAAGTAACAGAAATCCATAAGTTATTTTACAGCTGTTTACATCACTAGTGAGGCCTCATTTAGATTATGCTGCTCAGTTTTGGTCCCCTTACTACAGGATGGATATAGACTCATTAGAGAACATACAGAGAAGAATGACTAAAATGATTTACTGTGTAAGGAATCTCCCGTATGAAGATAGACTTAAAGCCTTAAATCTCCACTCTGGAGAGGTGTAGAATGAGGGGAGATATCACTGAAGTGTATAAGTGGATGACGGGCATAAACAAGGGAGATATTAATAAAGTACTGAGGGTGTCAAACCAGGTAAGAACCAGAAATAATGGATTTAAGTTGGATAAATTTAGATTTAGAAAGGACATAGATAAGTACTGGTTTTCTAACAGAGTTGTAGATGCATGGAACAGTCTTCCCAGTAGGGTGATAGAGGCTAGGACCTTGGGTAGCTTTAAGAAGAGACTGGACAAA
Organism: Cherax quadricarinatus; assembly: GCF_038502225.1. Classification (NCBI taxonomy): domain Eukaryota; kingdom Metazoa; phylum Arthropoda; class Malacostraca; order Decapoda; family Parastacidae; genus Cherax; species Cherax quadricarinatus. The sequence goes on along the minus strand of NC_091300.1, from coordinate 57,331,845 downwards.
TATATGAGTGGGAGGGGCTGGGTTTGATTGGTGTCATTGGGTACGGGAGTTATTTCTTGGGTAACTTTAGGTTGAGGTTGTTTTGATAAGGACCTGCCTCGCATGGGCCAGTAGGCCTTCTGCAGTGTTCCTCCAATCTTATGTTCTTATGTTCTTAGCTCATTAAAAATTAAGTCCTCTCTGAAATTTTCTCTTATACGTTTAAAGATATATTTTTTTAATTAATGTTAATATAAAAAATTTTACTTTTGCACCAAAAGAATCTTAGAAAACTTACCTAACCTTATTATAACAGGAACAATTTATTTTAGCGTAATCCAACTAAATATATTTTAGATTTGTTTACAATAATTTAATACTAAACAAACACAGTGAAATATATTTTTTTCGTTAGGTTCAGAATGATTTTGGCGAAATTATTGCATACACAAATTTTCGCTTGTCCTATATGGCAAAAGACACCAGCAATCCTACCATCATGTAGAACAATACAGGCTTTCGTTTTACACTCACTTGGCAGGACGGTAGTACCTCCCTGGGTGGTTGCTGTCTACCAACCTACTACCTATAATATATATATATATATATATATATATATATATATATATATATATATGTCGTGCCTAATATGTAAAACTGGTCAATTAGCAAGAACTCATTTAAAATTAAGTCTTTTCTAAAATTTTCTTACACATTTAAAGATATATTTTTTTCATTAATGTTAATGTAAAAATTTATAATTTTGCAACAAAAGAATATTACAAAATTTACCTAACCTTATTATAACAAGAACAATTTATTTTAGCCTAACCCAACTAAATATATTTTAGATTTGTTTACAATAATTTAATATTAAACAAACACAGTGAAATATATTTTTTTCGTTAGGTTCAGAATGATTTTGGCGAAATTATTGCACACAAATTTTCACTTGTCTTATATGGCAAGATGAGCGTTGTGAAGGCTTACTCAGCCCTGTAACAACTTCAGACAGTATTACTCAGGCTGGCTCCTCCTCAGGAAAATTAATGAATAGAAAAAGAAATAATAATTCACAAAGATAAACACTATTTATTAAATCAAACATAAAACAACAAAACATGAAAGGTATATCCTATTTGAAAGAAAAATGAAAAATGAGATGAATAAAATAACATTTGTTAGGCAAGACACATATGCAACAGTTAGGTATCTTTATTGTGAAACGTTTCGCCTACACAGTAGGCTTCTTCAGTCAAGTACAGAAAAGTTGATAGAAGCAGAAGATACTTGAAGACGATGTAATCAGTCCATCACCCTTAAAGTTTTGAGGTGGTCAGTCCCTCAGTCTGGAGAAGAGCATTGTTCCATAGTATGTGTCTTACCTAACAACCTGTCGGTATTTTATACCATTTTAATGTTCAAAATAACATTTGAACTCAACGCTAATATCTACAAGGATGTCTGGTGTTGGTGACACTGTTGTTGAAACCGTAGCCGTTGCTGATAAGGGGGGGGGGAGGTCGCAGGTGTTGGTGACCATCCACTGGCTAGTTCTTCACAGAGAATCGCCGTGATTATCCCGATGACAGGAAAGCAGGTTCTTTACCGCTGCAATGCTGTGGAGTTACGTCCTGCACTTTCATACAGGTGCACAGGTAGTTCAATACAAAATGGAGAAGTCTCTGGACGTTAGTCCTTCTCCTGTTCTGCTCGTTGATTGACAGGTGACCCTCACTGTCATCCAAGCTGAAAAGATAGACAGGTTACCCACTGCTTAATAATCACTCTCCATGGCAGTGTACATTACTCAAAAGACGTGGTGACTATTACAACAGTCAACCTAGAGCAAGACTGAAAGGACTAAGTATTATTGGTCAAAAGTGAAGCTTTTAACCAATAAATCCACTAGAATACAAGGCAGGCATGTACTTACAGTAGTGTTGGGAGCTGCGAGTCGAGTGATTTACTGTTTGACCAGAGCCCCATACGTCACCTTTCGAGGGGGGGGAAGAGGGAGGGGAAGGGATAGCGGGAGCTAGACTGACCCTATGTTAACAAGCAGCCGGCAATCAAACTATCACTTTAGGGGTGGGGGGGAGAAAAGGCCGGAAAAACGGGAGCGTGACTCACCCTACCTTAACTAGTAGCCGGCAATGAAACTATCACTTTCGGGGAGGGGGAAGAAAGGCAGGAGCGTGACTTACCCTACCTTAACTAGTAGCCGGTAATGAAACTATTGTTATTATATTGCTACTCCTATCTATTGAACTTTTTCCCTCACACACCCCCATACCAAGACTTATAGTCAAGGAGTATAAGAAGAATAGGCGAGGAAAAAGTTCTAACATGTGGAAGTCACGTAAGGCAACAAATCATCTACTGACTGTCACGACTTAACCAGTCAGAGAAATAATTGGATGAACCATTGATATACACAATATGGAACTTAAAAGCCTGGAGTGCCAATGTCCACCTCAAGAGGCGACTGTTGGTTCCCTTAAAAGTTTCTGGGTATATCAAAGGTTTGTGGTCCGTTTCTAAAATGAATTCTTTTCCCAGCAAATAAAATTTAAGTTTGGAGATACCCCACACAAGGGCTAAACATTCCTTTTCTATTGTGGAGTATCTTGTTTCTGCGGGAAGGAGTTTCCGGCTTAGGAAGCATACAGGGAAGGGAGTACCATCATGGTATTGTAGTAACACCGCACCTAAGCCAGTATTGGAGGCATCAGTTCTCAAACAAAATGTTTTATTAATATCTGGAATCTTACGTATAGGGTCTTTCGAGAAGATACTTTTAATCTCATTAAACTTTTCCCGAGCTACGTCGGAAAGTTCAAGAGGTTCCTTCACAGACTTTTTAAGGAAGTCGGATAAGATGCCTGTAAGATCAGCAAGATTCGGGATAAACCGTGCATAAAAATTTACAGAACCAAGAAAGCTACGCATGAGCTTCTTGGTTTTGGGGAATTTAAATTCTAATAAAGCTTTGATCTTACTGGGGAGAGGCTGCAGAGAGTTATTAGAAAGTATCAATCCAAGATATCTAATCTTGTTATACCCAAGGAAGCATTTCTTCGGCTTGGCAGTGAGGCCATGTGAGCGTAACCTACGCAAAACTGATGTTAATGTTTGGATATGTTCGCCCCACGTAGATGTCATTACGTAAATGTTATCAAAATAAACTGAAACATTTGGCATATTACCCAAGACCTTTCTCATCAGTCTCACGTAGGTAGCACAGGCAGTTACCAAACCGAAGGGCATAGTTCTATATTTCATCAGTCCTTGGTGTGTAGGAAAAGCGGTGTACTGATTAGAAGAAGGATCTAACATTACTTGATGATATGCCTGCGCAATATCAATCTCTGAAAAGAAGGAAGAGTCATAAAATTTGTGTAGATAGCTATCTATTAAGGGCAAAGGCTCAGCATCCCACCGAGTTATAGCATTAAGGCCTCTGAAGTCAATAGCAAGTCTATATGAATTATCCTCCTTCTACTGGTGAACAATATGAAGATACTGAAGGTTCAATGATCTTTAGTTTTAATAATTTGTCTACCTCTCGGTCAAATGCATCCCTAAGGTGAACTGGAACTGGGTATAATTTCCGTTTGATAGGATTGTTCGTCAATAAGTCAATCTTATGGACACCGTGGAGGTAACACCTGGAATATCAGTAAAGACGTCAGAAAAGTTACTCACACATTGAAGTAGTTCATGTCTCTTATGGTCATCCAAAGATTCATTAATATTTTTGTTGGTTGCGTCCGAGTGGTCAAGAGTCACCAAGTCATGTAGTTCGTCATCATAGTCTAAGTTAGAGGTGTCAATTATGCACACTATACAATCTTCAGTTGTTTTATCAAGTTCGTGTGGAAAAACTAAGTCAAAGTTATTAAGGCAGTTAACCGAATTTCTTCTGTAATATTTCTTAAGGATGTTGATATGATAAAGCTTAGGTTTCCCCTTGACTTCTATGAGGTAGTCAACTTTCCCACAAATTTTTAATACTTTATATGGACCTTTCCATGCTACTAATAATTTATTTGACTTGATAGGCAAAAGTACAAGAACTTCATCACCTACTTTAAAACTTCTCCTCTGACTTTTGGAATCAAAATATGTTTTGTACTGGTCCATTGACAAGCTTAGGTGGTTTTTCGAAACTATGTCAGAGGTCTCCTCAAGTTTGGATCTAAGGTCAAGGAGAAACTGGTAAGAAGACTGAACCTCAGCATTTACCTCCTCATTAGTCTATAAGTCATGAAGGATGGACAATGGGCCTCTGGCCTGTCTACCATAGAGAAGTTCAAAAGGTGAAAACCCCAAAGAGTCACTGGAAACTTCCCTCATGGCAAACAAAACACAGGGTAGGTAACGATGCCACTCCTTAGGTTTAAGGGAGCAAAGTTTCCTTAAAATGGACTTGAGAATCGAATGCTGGCGCTCAATCCTCCCATTACAGCTGGGATGATAGGGTGTGGTGAAGAGAGGCTTCACTCCCAGAAGTTGGTATAGATGTTGCATTAAGTCAGATGTGAATTGTGTCCCCCGGTCAGACAAAATTTCTCTAGGGATGCCCACTCTGGAGAAGAGTGACAAAAGGGCTTCAGCCACCTCTGCAGTAGTTATGGTCTTTAAGGGAACGGCTTCAGGGAAACTCGAAGCATAATCAACTAATGTTAATATATATCTATGTCCCCCAGATGAAAGTGGAGATAAAGGACCAACGATGTCAACAGCTACTCTTTCAAACGGTACCGTAAAGATAGGCATTTTGACCATAGGTACTCGCCAGGTACCTCGGGAGGATGACAGTTGGCAAACTTTACACGATCTACAATAGGTGGTGATATCTGAGGACATTTTTGGCCAAAAATAGGTTTCCCTAATTTTATTTAAGGTTTTCCGATGCGAGAAATGTCCGGCCACTGGCAGGTCATGAGCCATTTTAAGAACAGTCTCTCTGCATTGACTTGGAACAACTAAGATGGAATAGTCAATCTCATCTGAATTTAATTTGAATACTGACTTGTACAAGATACCTTTTATATATTCAAATTTATATGAAAAGTTTTTCCTTTGGATAACTTGATTTTGTTTAGCGGCATTATGGCAATTCTGAAGAGAAGGGCAATTATGTTGGAAATTGACAAAGGAGTCAATTGAAATGAATAAAATAACATTTGAACTCAACGCTAATATCTAAAAGGGTGTCTGGTGTTGGTGACACTGTTGTTGAAACCGTAGCCGTTGCTGATAAGGGGGGGGGAGGTCGCAGGAGTTGGTGACCATCCACTGGCTAGTTCTTCACAGAGAATTGCGGTGATTATTATCCCGATGACAGGAAAGCAAGTTCTTTACCGCTGCAATGCTGTGGAGTTACGTCCTGCACTTTCATACAGGTGCACAGGTAGTTCAATACAAAATGGAGAAGTCTCTGGACGTTAGTCCGTCTCCTGTTCTTCTCGTTGATTGACAGGTGACCCTCACTGTCATCCAAGCTGAAAAGATAGACAGGTTACCCACTGCTTAAATAATCACTCTCCATGGCAGTGTACATTACTCAAAAGACGTGGTGACTATTACAACAGTCAACCTAGAGCAAGACTGAAAGGACTAAGTTTATTATTGGTCAAAAGTGAAGCTTTTAACCAATAAATCCACTAGAATACAAGGCAGGCATGTACTTACAGTAGTGTTGGGAGCTGCGAGTCGAGTGATTTACTGTTTGACCAGAGCCCCATACGTCACCTTTCGAGGGGGGGGGAAGAGGGAGGGGAAGGGATAGTGGGAGCTAGACTGACCCTACGTTAACAAGCAGCCGGCAATCAAACTATCACTTTAGGGGTGGGGGAAAAAAGGCGGGAAAAACGGGAGCATATATATATATATATATATATATATATATATATATATATATATATATATATATATATATATATATATATATATATATATATATATATATATATATATAATGTCGTG
>NC_091300.1:57165872-57320872 GCF_038502225.1 Cherax quadricarinatus | reverse complement strand
TGCCCTTCCCCGATCTTCATGACTTTGCATTTGGCGGGGTTAAATTCGAGAAGCCAGTTGCTGGACCAGGTGTCCAGTCTGTCCAGGTCTCTTTGAAGTCCTGCCTGATCCTCATCTGATTTAATTCTCCTCATTAACTTCACATCATCTGCGAACAGGGACACTTCTGAGTCTAACCCTTCCATCATGTCGTTCACATATACCAAAAATAGCACTGGTCCTAGGACCGACCCCTGTGGGACCCCGCTCGTCACAGGTGCCCACTGTGATACCTCATTACGTACCATGACTCGTTGTTGCCTCCCTGTCAGGTATTCTCTGATCCATTGCAGTGCCCTTCCTGTTATATGCGCCTGATCCTCTAGCTTCTGCACTAATCTCTTGTGAGGAACTGTGTCAAAGGCCTTCTTGCAGTCCAAGAAGATGCAATCAACCCACCCCTCTCTCTCGTGTCTTACTTCTGTTACTTTATCATAAAACTCCAGAAGGTTTGTGACACAGGATTTGCCTTCCATGAATCCGTGCTGGTTGGCGTTTATACTCTTGTTCCGTTCCAGGTGCTCCACCACTCTCCTCCTGATAATCTTCTCCATAACTTTGCATACTATACACGTCAGTGACACAGGTCTATAGTTTAGTGCCTCTTTTCTGTCTCCTTTTTTAAAAATGGGAACTACATTTGCCGTCTTCCATACCTCAGGTAGTTGCCCAGTTTCCAGGGATGTGTTGAAGATTGTGGTAAGTGGCACACACAGCATATCCATTCCCTCTCTAAGGACCCACGGTGAGATGTTGTCCGGTCCCATTGCCTTTGAGGTATTGATGACCCTTAGCAGCTTCTTCACCTCCTCCTCATTTGTATGTATGTCGTCCAACACTTGTTGGTATATTCCTTGCTGGTGTCCCCCTCTGGTCTGCTCCCCCAGAGCCCTTCCTGTCTCCACTGTAAATACTTCCTTAAGTCTCATATTGAGCTCCTCACATACTTCCTGATCGTTTCTTGTGAGTTCCCCACCTTCTTTCCTCAGCCTTATCACCTGGTCTTTGACTGTTGTCTTCCTCCTAATGTGGCTATACAGCAGTTTCGGGTCAGACTTGACTTTCGATGCTATGTCGTTTTCGTACTGTCGCTGGGCCTCCCTCCTTATCTGTGCATACTCGTTTCTGGCTCTTCTACTAATCTCCTTATTTTCCTGGGTCCTTTGCCTCCTGTACCTTTTCCATTCTCTGGTGCACTTAGTTTTTGCCTCCCTACACCTTCGGGTAAACCAAGGACTCGCTTTGGTCTTCCTATTATTTCTATTTCCCTTGGGAACAAACCTTTCCTCTGCCTCCTTGCACTTTGTTGCTACATATTCCATCATCTCGTTTACTGATTTTCCTACCAGTTCTCTGTCCCACTGAACCTCCTGCAGGAAGTTCCTCATACCTGTGTAGTCCCCCCTTTTATAGTTTGGCTTTTCCCATTCAATTCCTGTTACCTTCTCCACTTGTAACTCTACTATATAATCAAAACTCAGAACCACGTGATCGCTAGCTCCAAGGGGCCTCTCGTAAGTGATGTCCTCAATGTCTGAACTGCTCAGGGTGAACACAAGATCCAGTCTTGCTGGCTCATCCTCCCCTCTCTCTCTGGTAGTGTCCCTGACATGTTGATGCATGAGGTTTTCAAGTACCACATCCATCATCTTGGCTCTCCATGTTTCGGGACCCCCATGTGGCTCCAGGTTTTCCCAGTCGATCTCCCTGTGGTTGAAATCGCCCATTACCAGTAACTTTGCTCTGCTCGAGTGAGCTCTTCTTGCCACCTCAGCCAGTGTGTCCACCATCGCTCTGTTGTTTTCTTCGTACTCCTCTCTTGGCCTCCTGCAGTTCTGTGGTGGGTTATACATCACTCCAATGACTACTTTATGTTCTCCAGACTGAATTGTACCTACTATGTAGTCCCTTTCTCCAATCATGTCCATGCCTTCCATTTCCTCAAATCCCCATAGGTTTTTTTATGTGCAGTGCAACCCCTCCTCCCCCTCTACTCCTTCCATCTTTCCTCAGGATCTGATATTCCTGTGGGAAGATTGCATCTGTTATTGTCTCAGCGAGTTTCGTTTCTGTGACTGCTATGATGTCTGGGGATTTCTCTCTGATTCTTTCATGCCACTCCTCATATTTATTCGTTATTCCATCTGCGTTTGAGTACCAAACCTTCAGGTTCTTTTCTATCACTGTGTTATTGGGAGAATATTGGGGTTGGGGGAGCGAGAGGCTTCGTGGGGGCCTATGGGGAGCTGTGGTGTGGGTGGGGTTTGTGATGATGGGGTGGGGTCAGAATGCCCATAAGGGGCAGCTATTGGGGTGAGGTTTGTGATGTGGGGGTTGGTGGCAGAGGGAACAGTGTGTGGGTTTTGGTTTAGATTGCTCAGTTGCGTTGGGATTGTCGCTGTTGGAGTCTTTCTGTGGGAGTTTCTGCGAGGTGTGTTTGCCCTTTCTCCTGTGTCTGGGTCCTGCTCATCTTCATCATTGCCTCTCGTTCCTCCTTGCGTCTCTGTACCCTCTCTTTCAGTGTAGTCCTTTCTTCTTGTGTTCTGTCGCGATCGAGGTATACTCTCTGGTACCCCTGTTTGTCCCTCAGTCGTGCCTTCTTTTGCAGGATCCTGATTCGAACTGATTCTTCCTTGAAAATTACTTTGACAGGCCTTTTCCTTCCACTCGCAAACCACCTAATTCTCCGAAAATCTGTCACCTGGGTCATATCGCCCTCACCTATTGTTTTCATGATGCCTTCAATTATTTTTTCCTCCTCCTGTTTTATTTCTTCAAAGTTGTCCCCTTTGGCTTCTTGGAGCCCATAGACAAAAACTGACCTCTCCCTTTCCTCCTCCCACTGAGTCTCCATTTGCATCCTTTGAGGTGTTTTAGTTCCTTCCATTGAAATGTTCTTGCCTTCAATCCCTGTCCTTGCTGAAACTTCTATGCTCAGTGAACTGTCTTTCATGATCAGCTGTTCCTTGCTACTGCAGTTGGCTGTTAGAGTCTCTGCATATAACATACCTTCATTGTCTTCAGACCTGTCATTTGATCTTAGTGTGCTCCTCGTCTTTTCCCTGGCCCCATGTGGGTCTGATAGGGCCTTCGCATACGGCATGTCTCCTTTGTTTCTTACCGTCCCCTTGTCTGTGCCTGACATAGAATTTCCTGATGTCACATCTGAATTGTCATTTGTCTCTCTAATCTGTTTTAGGTTTTTTAGTTTCTCTTCTAAGCACTGTATCCTAGCTTCTGCTGCTAAGACTTGTAGCTCCCACTTCCTGCACTCTTCAGCTATCCTCTCCTCCATTATCTTGCCAAGCTCTTCTATCTTCCTTCCCCACTCTTCCTCCCTTTTTTGTGTGTACTCACCTATTTGTACTCACCTATTTGTGGTTGCAGGGGTCGAGTCTTAGCTCCTGGCCCCGCCTCTTCACCGGTTGCTACTGGGCCCTCTCTCTCCCCGCTCCATGAGCTTTATCAAACCTCGTCTTAAAACTGTGTATGGTTCCTGCCTCCACTACGTCATTTTCTAGGCTATTCCACTGCCTTACAACTCTATGACTGAAGAAATACTTCCTAATATCTCTCTGACTCATTTGTGTCTTCAACTTCCAATTGTGGCCTCTTGTTTCTGTGTCCCCTCCCTGGAACATCCTGTCTTTGTCCACCTTGTCTATTCCACGCAGTATTTTATATGTCGTTATCATGTCTCCCCTGACCCTCCTGTCCTCCAGTGTCGTCAGGCCGATTTCCCTTAATCTTTCTTCATAGGACATTCCCCTTAGCTCTGGAACTAACCTTGTCGCAAACCTTTGTACTTTCTCTAGTTTCTTGACGTGCTTTATCAAGTGCGGGTTCCAAACAGGTGCTGCATACTCCAGTATGGGCCTGACATACACGGTGTACAGTGTCTTGAACGATTCCTTACTAAGGTATCGGAATGCTGTTCTCAGGTTTGCCAGGCGCCCATATGCTGCAGCAGTTATCTGATTGATGTGTGCTTCCGGAGACATGCTCGGTGTTATACTCACCCCAAGATCTTTCTCCTTGAGTGAGGTTTGCAGTCTTTGGCCACCTAGCCTATACTCTGTCTGTGGTCTTCTGTGCCCTTCCCCTATCTTCATGACTTTGCATTTGGCAGGATTAAATTCGAGAAGCCATTTGCTGGACCAGGTGTCCAGTCTGTCCAGGTCTCTTTGAAGTCCTGCCTGGTCCTCATCAGATTTAATTCTCCTCATTAACTTCACATCATCTGCAAACAGGGACACTTCTGAGTCTAACCCTTCCATCATGTCGTTCACATATACCAAAAATAGCACTGGTCCTAGGACCGACCCCTGTGGGACCCCGCTCGTCACAGGTGCCCACTGTGATACATCATTACGTACCATGACTCGTTGTTGCCTCCCTGTCAGGTATTCTCTGATCCATTGCAGTGCCCTTCCTGTTATATGCGCCTGATGCTCTAGCTTCTGCACTAATCTCTTGTGAGGAACTGTGTCAAAGGCCTTCTTGCAGTCCAAGAAGATGCAATCAACCCACCCCTCTCTCTCGTGTCTTACTTCTGTTATTTTATCATAAAACTCCAGAAGGTTTGTGACACAGGATTTGCCTTCCATGAATCCGTGCTGGTTGGCATTTATACTCTTGTTCCGTTCCAGGTGCTCCACCACTCTCCTCCTGATAATCTTCTCCATAACTTTGCATACTATACACGTCAATGACACAGGTCTATAGTTTAGTGCCTCTTTTCTGTCTCCTTTTTTAAAAATGGGAACTACATTTGCCGTCTTCCATACCTCAGGTAGTTGCCCAGTTTCCAGGGACGTGTTGAAGATTGTGGTAAGTGGCACGCACAACATATCTGCTCCCTCTCTAAGGACCCACGGGGAGATGTTGTCCGGTCCCATTGCCTTTGAGGTATCGATGTCCCTTAGCAGTTTCTTCACCTCCTCCTCATCTGTATGTATGTCGTCCAACACTTGTTGGTGTATTCCTTGCTGGTGTCCCCATCTGGTCTGTCCCCCCAGAGTCCTTCCTGTCTCTACTGTAAATACTTCCTTAAATCTCGTGTTGAGCTCCTCACATACCTCTTGATCGTTTCTTGTGAGTTCTCCACCTTCTTTCCTCAGCCTTATCACCTGGTCCTTGACTGTTGTCTTCCTCCTAATGTGGCTATACAGCAGTTTCGGGTCAGATTTGACTTTCGATGCTATGTCGTTTTCATACTGTCGCTGGGCCTCCCTCCTTATCTGTGCATACTCGTTTCTGGCTCTTCTACTAATCTCCTTGTTTTCCTGGGTCCTATGCCTCCTGTACCTTTTCCATTCTCTGTTGCACTTAGTTTTTGCCTCCCTACACCTTCGGGTAAACCAAGGACTCGTTTTGGTCTTCCTATTATTTCTGTTTCCCTTGGGAACAAACCTTTCCTCTGCCTCCTTGCACTTTGTTGCCACATATTCCATCATCTCGTTTACTGATTTTCCTACCATTTCTCTGTCCCACTGAACCTCCTGCAGGAAGTTTCTCATACCTGTGTAGTCCCCCCTTTTATAGTTTGGCCTGTCCCCTTCAGTTCCTGTTACCTTCTCCACTTGTAACTCTACTATATAATCAAAACTCAGAACCACGTGATCGCTAGCTCCAAGGGGCCTCTCGTAAGTGATGTCCTCAATGTCTGAACTGCTCAGGGTGAACACAAGATCCAGTCTTGCTGGCTCATCCTCCCCTCTCTCTCTGGTTGTGTCCCTGACATGTTGATGCATGAGGTTTTCAAGTACCACATCCATCATCTTGGCTCTCCATGTTTCGGGACCCCCATGTGGCTCCAGGTTTTCCCAGTCGATCTCCCTGTGGTTGAAATCGCCCATTACCAGTAACTTTGCTCTGCTCGAGTGAGCTCTTCTTGCCACCTCAGCCAGTGTGTCCACCATCACCCTGTTGTTTTCTTCGTACTCCTCTCTTGGCCTCCTGCAGTTCTGTGGTGGGTTATACATCACTCCAATGACTACTTTATGTTCTCCGGACTGAATTGTACCTACAATGTAGTCTCTTTCTCCAATCATGTCCATGCCTTCCATTTCCTCAAATCCCCATCGGTGTTTTATGAGCAGTGCAACCCCTCCTCCCCCTCTACTCCTTCTATCTTTCCTCAGGATCTGATATCCCATTGGGAAGATTGTGTCTGTTATTGTCTCAGCGAGTTTTGTTTCTGTGACTGCTATGATGTCTGGGGATTTTTCACTGATTCTTTCGTTCCACTCCTCATGTTTATTCGTTATTCCATCCGCGTTTGTGTACCAAACTTTCAGTTTCTTTTCTATCATTGTGGTCATGCAAGAATATTGGGGTTGGGGGAGCGAGAGCCTTGGTGGGGGCCTATATGGGGCTGTGGTGTAGGTGGGGTTTGTGATGATGGGGGTGGGGTCAGAATGCCCATAAGGGACAGCTGTTGGGGTGAGGTTTGTGATATGGGGGTTGGTGGCAGAGGGAACAGTGAGTGGGTTGTAGTATAGGTTGCTCAGTTGCGTTGGGAATGTCGCGGTTGGAGTCTTTTGGTGGGAGATTCTGTGGGGTGTGTTTGCCCTTCCTCCTGTGTCTGGGTCCTGCTCATCTTCGTCATTGCCTCTCGTTCCTCCTTGCGTCTCTGTACCCTCTCTTTCAGTGTAGTCCTTTCTTCTTGTGTTCTGTCGCGGTCGAGGTATACTCTCTGGTACCCCTGTTTGTCCCTCAGTCTTGCTTTCTCTTGCAGAATCCTGGTTCGAACTGATTCTTCCTTGAAAATTACTTTGACAGGCCGTATCCTTCCACTCGCAAACCACCCAATTCTCTGAAAATTTGTCACCTGGGTCATATCGCCCTCACCTATTGTTTTCATGATGCCTTCAATCATTTTTTTCTCCTCCTGTTTTATTTCTTCAAAGTTGTCCCCCTTGGCTTCTTGGAGCCCGTACACAAAAACTGACCTCGCCCTTTCCTCCTCCCACTGAGTCTCCATCTGCTTCCTCTGAGGCATTTTATTTCCTTCCATTGACATGTTCTTGCCTTCAGTCCCTGTCATATCTGAAACTTCTATTCTCAGTGAACTGTCTTTCATGACCAGCTGTCCCTTGCTACTGCAGTTGGCTGTTAGAATCTCTGCATATAGCATACCTTCATTGTCTTCGGACCTGTCATTTGATCTTAGTGTGCTCCTCGTCTTTTCCCTGGCCCCACGTGGGTCTGATAGGGCCTTCGCGTACGGCATGTCTCCGTTGTTGCTTACCGTCCGCTTGTCTGCGCCTGACATTGAATTTCCTGATGTCACATCTGAATTGTCATTTGTCTCTCTAATCTGTTTCAGGCTTTGCAGTTTCTCTTCTAAGCACTGTATCCTAGCTTCTGCTGCTAAGACCTGTACTTCCCACTTCCTGCACTCTTCAGCTATCCGCTCCTCCATTTTCTTACCAAGCTCTACTATCTTCCTTCCCCACTCTTCCTCCCTTTTTTGGAGCTCTAACTCCCAGTCTTTCCTCCCTGGTTCGTCTACCAGATCTCTGGTTTTCCGTCCTCTAGGGCCACCCATTTTTTTTTTTTTTTTTTTTTTTTTTTTTTTTTTTTTTTTTTTTTTTTTTTACCACAGACAGAAGGCTAGAGGAGGGAGAGGGTGAGAGGGGGAGAGAGAAAGGGTAGAAAGAGGGAGAGAGAGAGAGAGGGAGAGAGAGAGAGAGAAATGTGAGGGAGAAAGAGAGAGAGAAATGTGAGGGGGGAGAGAAAGGGTAGAGAGAGGGAGAAAGAGAGGGAGAGGAGAGAGGAGAGAGAGAGAGAGAGAGAGAGAAAGGAGGGTGAGGGAAAAGGCTATGAGAGAGAGAAATGCGAGGGAGGGGTAGAAATATAGAAAAAGGGAGATGGAGAGAGAAGCCTATAGAGAGAGAGGAGGGTGAGGGATAGGGTTATGGGAGTGAGAGAGAGAGAGAGAGAGAGAGAGAGAGAGAGAGAGAGAGAGAGAGAGTAGGGGGAAGGGGAGGGAAAAAGGCTATGAGAGAGAGAAACGCGAGGGAGGGGGAGAGAGAAAGATAGGAGGGAGGAGGGAGTGAAGGCAAGAGCGGGGGAGAGGAAAGGTCTGTGGGGAAGGAAAAGGTGTGTGGGGGGGTGAGGGGACGCGGTCAAATTCCAAGGATCAGCTGTGTGAATGAGTGGGGGTGTGTACTCACCTAGTTGTGGTTTCAGGGGTCGAGACTCAGCTCCTGGCCCCGAGTGTGTATGTGTGTGCGCGCTGTGTGTGTGAGCACGTCAGTGTACTATATGTGTGGTTGCAGGTGGTCGAGTACTCACCTAATTGTGGTTGCAGGGGTCGAGACTCAGCTCCTGGCCCCGCCTCTTCACTGATCGCTACTGGATCCTCTCTCTCTCTGCTTCCTGAGCTTTGTCATACCTCTTCTTAAAACTATGTATGGTTCCTGCCTCCACTACTTCACTTGCTAGGCTATTCCACTTGCTGACAACTCTATGACTGAAGAAATACTTCCTAACGTCCCTGTGACTCGTCTGAGTCTTCAGCTTCCAGTTGTGACCCCTTGTCCCTGTGTCCCCTCTCTGGAACATCCTATCTCTGTCCACCTTGTCTATTCCCCGCAGTATCTTGTATGTCGTTATCATGTCTCCCCTGACCCTTCTGTCCTCCAGTGTCGTCAGTCCGATTTCCCTTAACCTTTCCTCGTACGACATTCCCTTGAGCTCTGGGACTAGCCTTGTTGCAAACCTTTGTACTTTCTCTAACTTCTTGACGTGCTTGACCAGGTGTGGGTTCCAGACTGGTGCTGCATACTCCAGTATGGGCCTAACATACACAGTGTACAGTGTCTTGAACGATTCCTTATTAAGGTATCGGAACGCTATTCTCAGGTTTGCCAGGCGCCCGTATGCTGCAGCAGTTATTTGGTTGATGTGTGCCTCCGGTGATGTGCTCGGTGTTATGGTCACCCCAAGGTCTTTCTCCCTGAGTGAGGTCTGTAGTCTTTGTCCACCTAGCCTATACTCTGTCTGCGGTCTTCTTTGCCCCTCCCCAATCTTCATGACTTTGCATTTGGCTGGATTGAATTCGAGAAGCCAGTTACTGGACCACATGTCCAGCCTGTCCAGGTCTCTTTGCAGTCCTGCCTCATCCTCGTCCGATTTAATTCTTCTCATCAACTTCACGTCATCTGCGAACAGGGACACTTCAGAGTCTATTCCTTCCATCATGTCGTTCACATATATCAAAAATAGCACTGGTCCTAGAACTGACCCCTGTGGGACCCCGCTCGTAACAGGCGCCCACTGTGATACCTCTTCACGTACCATGACTCGTTGCTGCCTCCCTGTCAGGTATTCCCTTATCCATTGCAGTGCCCTTCCTTTTACGTGTGCCTGATCCTCCAGCTTCTGCACTAATCTCTTGTGGGGAACTGTGTCAAAGGCCTTCCTGCAGTCTAGGAAAACGCAATCTACCCAACCCTCTCTCTCGTGTCTTACTTCTGTTACCTTGTCATAAAACTCCAGGAGGTTTGTGATACAAGATTTGCCTTCCATGAACCCATGCTGGTTTTCATTTATAATCTTGTTCCTTTCCAGGTGTTCGACCACTCTCCTCCTGATAATCTTCTCCATGACTTTGCACACAATACATGTCAGAGACACAGGTCTGTAGTTTAGTGCCTCGTTTCTGTTTCCTTTCTTAAATATGGGGACTACATTAGCTGTCTTCCATTTCTCAGGTAGTTGCCCAGTTTCAAGGGATGTGTTGAAGATTGTGGTTAGAGGCACACACAGCATCTCTGCTCCTTCTCTAAGGACCCATGGGGAGATGTTGTCCGGTCCCATCGCCTTTGAGGTGTCAAGGTCACTTAAGAGCTTCTTCACCTCCTCCTCAGTTGTTCGTATGTCATCCAACACTTGTTGGTATATTCCCTCTTGATGTTCCCTTCTGTGCTGTCTTCCCACAGCCCTTCCTGTCTCTACTGTAAAAACTTCCTTAAATCTCCTGTTCAGCTCCTCACATACCTCCTGATCATTTCTTGTGAGTTCTCCACCTT
Organism: Cherax quadricarinatus; assembly: GCF_038502225.1. Lineage (NCBI taxonomy): Eukaryota > Metazoa > Arthropoda > Malacostraca > Decapoda > Parastacidae > Cherax > Cherax quadricarinatus. The sequence goes on along the minus strand of NC_091300.1, from coordinate 57,310,793 downwards.
CTGTCCTTAATCTGATCACCTGGTCTTTGACTGTTGTCTTCCTCCTGATGTGGCTATACAACAGTTTCGGGTCAGTCTTGATTCTCGATGCTATGTCATTTTCATACTGTCGCTGGGCCTCCCTCCTTACCTGTGCGTACTCATTCCTGGCTCTGCGACTGATCTCCCTATTTTCGTGTGTTCTCTGCCTTCTGTACTTTTTCCATTCTCTATTGCACTTTGTTTTTGCCTCCTTACACCGTCGGGTAAACCAGGGGCTCGTTCTGGTCTTCCCGTTGTTACTGTTGCCCTTGGGAATGAACCTTTCCACTGCCTCCTTGCATTTTGTTGCTACATATTCCATCATTTCATTTACTGGCTTTCCTGCCAGTTCTCTGTCCCACTGGACCTCCCGCAGGAAGTTCTTCAACCCTATGTAGTCCCCTCTTTTATAGTCAGGCTTTTCCCATTCTACTCCTGTTATTCTCTCCACTTGCAGCTCTACTATGTATTCAAAGCACAGAACCACGTGGTCGCTAGCTCCTAGGGGACTCTCATACTTGATGTCCTCAATGTCTGAGCTGCCCAGGGTGAACACAAGGTCCAATCTTGCTGGTTCATCCTCCCCTCTCACTCTGGTAGTGTCCTTAACATGTTGGTGCATGAGGTTTTCCAGCACCACGTCCAACATCCTGGCTCTCCATGTTTCGGGACCCCCATGTGGCTCCAGGTTTTCCCAGTCAATCTCCCTGTGGTTGAAATCCCCCATAACCAGCAACTTTGCTCTGCTGGAGTGAGCTCTTCTTGCCACCTCAGCAAGTGTGTCCACCATTGCTCTGTTGCTCTCTTCATATTCCTCTCTTGGCCTCCTGCAGTTCTGTGGTGGATTATACATCACTGCAATGACCACTTTGTGTTCCCCAGACTGAAGTGTACCTGCTATGTAGTCTCTTTCTCCCGTCTCATCTATTCCTTCCATTTTCTCGAATTTCCATCTGTTTTTTACGAGCAGAGCAACCCCACCTCCCCCCCTGCCCCTTCTATCTTTCCTCATGATCTGGTATCCTGGTGGGAAGATTGCATCTGTTATTGTCTCCATGAGTTTTGTTTCTGTAACTGCTATGATGTCTGGGGACTTCTCATTGATTCTTTCTTGCCATTCCTCATGTTTATTCGTTAATCCATCTGCATTTGTGTACCAAACCTTCAACTTCTGTTCTAATACTGTAACTGTGGTGCGGGGGGTGGAAACAGAGGGATCGGTGTGTGATGGTTGGTTTGGATTGTTCAGTTGCCTTGGGGGTGTCGTGGCTGGAGTCCTTCTGCAGGTGTTTCTGGGGGGTGCGCTTGTCCTTCCATTTGATCCTGGGTTATTCTGCTCTCCTTTTTCATTTCCTCCCATTTCTCCTTTCGTTTTTGAACTCTCTCTTTCATTGTCTTCCTTTCGTCCTGTGTTCTGTCTCGGTCGAGGTACACACTCCGGAACTCCTGCTTGCCTCTCAGCCGTGCTTTCTCCTGCAGGATCATGGTTCGGGTTGATTCTGCCTTGAAAATTACTTTGAGAGGCCGATTCCTTTTCTTTGTGAACCACCCAATTCTCCGAAAATTTGCCACCTGGGTCATGTCCCCCTCGCCTATCACCTTCATGATATCTTCAATCGCTTTTTTCTCCTCCTGCTTTCTTTCATCATAAGTTTCCCCTTTAGCTTCGTCTAGCCCATAGACAAACACGGATCTCTCCCTTTCCACCTCCCACTGTGACTCCCATTGCATCCTCTGATGTGTTTTAGTTCCTTCCCGTGGAGTGTTCCTTCCTTCAGTCCCTTCCCTAGTTATGGCCCCTATGCTTCTTGGTTTATCCTTCCTGCTCACCTGCTCCTGGCCCCCACAGGTATCTGGTAAGGTCCTTGCACATGTCCTAGTTCCTTCAATGTCTTCCAACCTCTCATTCTGTCCTAGTGTGCTCCCTGTCTTTGTTTTGGCCCCATGTGGGTTTGACAGGACCTCTGCATACAGTTTAGTTTCCATGCTTCCTTCAGACCTGTTGTCTGTGTTCGATGTAGCCATTGCCGATGCTACTTCTGTAATATCTTTGTCTCTGTGCTGTTTCAGATGTCTCAGCTCCTCTTCTAATCTCTCTATCTTGATTTCTGCTGCTGTGGCCTGTTGCTTCCACCTTCTGCATTCTGCTGCTAACCTCTCTTCCATCTTCCTTTCCAGCTCATCTAGTCTCCTTCCCCAGTCTTCCTCCCTTTTTTTGAGCTCTATCTCCCATTCCTCCCTCTCAGATTCGTCCTTGGAGCCCCTTGTCCTCATCCTGGTTAGGGGGAGGGGAATAGATGGTTAGGAGAGGGGATGGATGGTTGTGGGGGAGGGGGAGGATGGTTATTGGAGGGGTAGAGATAGTTGGGGGAGGGAGTTAGATGGTTTGGGGGAGAGAGGGGATGGATGGTTATGGGGAGGGGGAGGATGGTTATTGGAGGGAGGGAGGTAGTTGGGGGGGGTTAGACGGTTTGCGTAGGGGTTAGGTGGTTTGGGGGAGGGGTAGGTGGCTAAGGTGAGGTAGTTAGGGAAGGGGGAGAGGTGGTTAGGGGAGAGGGGGTACGTGTTTGTGTCAAGTGTTTGTGTCTAGTGGTGGAGGGTGTGTGTGTGTGTGTGTGTGTGTGTGTGTGTGTGTGTGTGTGTGTGTGTGTGTGTGTGTGTGTGTGTGTGTGTGTGTGTGTGTGTGTGTGTGTGTGTGTGTGTGTGAATGTGTGTGTGTGTGTGTGTGTGTGTGTGTGTGTGTGTGTGTGTGTGTGTGTGTGTGTGTGTGTGTGTGTGTGTGGTGTGTGTGTGTGTGTGTGTCTGTGTGTGTGTGTGTGTGTGTGTGTGTGTGTGTGTGTGTGTGTGTGTGTGTGTGTGTGTGTGTGTGTGTGTGTGTGTGTGTGTGTGTGTGTGTGTGTGTGTGTGGTGTGTGTGTGTGTGTGTGTGGTGTGTGTGTGTTATGTGTGTGTGTGTTTGAGTGTATGTGTGTGTGTGTTTGTGTGTGTTTGTGTGTGTGTATGTGTGTGTGTGTGTGTGTGTATGTGTGTGTGTGTGTGTGTGTGTGTGTGTGTGTGTGTGTGTGTGTGTGTGTGTGTGTGTCTGTGTGTGTTGTGTGTGTACCCTGTGTGTGTGTGTGTGTGTGTGTGTGTGTGTGTATGTATGTGTGTGTGTGTGTGTGTGTGTGTGTGTATGTGTGTGTGTGTGAGTGTCTACCCTTGTGTGTGTGTGCTTGTGTGTGAGGGAGGGAGGGTGGTTGAGAGGTCCGTCGTGTAGGCACAAATTTAGTCTCATTTATCTTTCCCAATTATGCTACTCTCTCCACTTATTGCCCTTTCTGGATTTACGTGTTAATTGTTGCTGGTTATTATCATTTTCCTTGTTCACATTGAGAGAGGACTTCCTAGCTTCCTAAGTATTCTTACTGCTAATAACTACCGGTAGTAACACTGCCTGTGTGCGTGTGTGCATGTGTGTGTGTGTATGTGTGTATGTGTGTGTATGTGTGTGTGTGTGAGTGTGTGAGAGTCTTGTGCGGTGTAATGACTGGCCGCAACTTCTTGTGACCTGACAAACCCTCCTGGGACCCCCTAGCACCGTCTTACAATGTTGCCCTTAAAAGCTTGTCCCACCTACCTTCTCACACTCGTCAACACTATATTCTCTATGTCTATGCTATTTCTATTCTAATTCTGGTAATAGCTTGCAGGAGTGAGTGACCAGTATCAAACAGTATGCAAGGCCAGCCAGGGCCGTCAACATGCAAACCACAACTAGGCGAATAAACTTGCGGTGACAGTTGCCAGCTGCTGATGACGAAGTCGTAAGTAGGCCTTAATTAAATCCCTATTTTGGAGATCCTTCACCCGTGATGATTATAACCATATATTCTCATACATCCCGCTTCCTCACTTCACTCTTCACTGATGATAGTATACACTTCACATTATATACACTTCACTTCATATGTATAATGGCACACAACTTGTCGTGACGTCACTTCTTCAGGCCTACCGCTACCAATGTGGCAACAGCGCCTAAGACCCCCAACGGTTTGCGCTTTGAAATATTATGATTTCAGCTTTCCTCTCACTTTCTTTAACTAATAACTTTAATTATCACTCGAAGTATTGTTCACTGACGTTCCACTACCACTGATTACTGCTAGGTATTATTGCACGCCTTTCAACGCTAAGGATCTCGGAGCCTTGTTACCCAAGTCTGCACCACACGGACCCACGCGTGTGAGTGTGTGTGTGTGTGTATGTGTGTGTGTGTGTACTCATCTATTTGTGGTTGCAGTGGTCAAGCCACAGCTCCTGGCCCCGCCTCATCGCTGGTCGCTACTAGATCCACACTTCCTGCTCCATGATCTTTATCGTATCTCTTCTTAAAGCTATGTATGGTTCCTGCCTCCACTACATCACTACCCAGGCTATTCCACTTCCTGACAACTCTATGACTGAAGAAATACTTCCTAACATCCCTTTGATTCGTCTGAGTCTTCACCTTCCAATTGTGACCCTTTGTTGCTGTGTCCCCTCTCTGGAACATCCTGTCTCTGTCCACCTTGTCTATTCCACTCAGCATTTTATTTGTCGTTATCATGTCTCCCCTGACCCTCCTGTCCTCCAGTGTCGTCAGGCCAATTTCCCTTAACCTTTCTTCGTAGGACAATCCGCTTAGCTCTGGGACTAGTCTTGTTGCAAACCTTTGCACTTTCTCTAATTTCTTGACGTGTTTGACCAGGTAAGGGTTCCAAACTGGTGCTGCATACTCCAGTATGGGCCTGACGTACACTGTGTACAGTGTCTTGAACGATTCCTTATTAAGGTATCGGAACGCTATTCTCAGGTTTGCCAGGCGCCCGTATGCTGCAGCAGTTATTTGGTTGATGTGTGCCTCAGGAGATATGCTCGGTGTTATACTCACCCTAAGATCTTTTCCTTGAGTGAGGTTTGTAGTCTTTGGCCACTAGCCTATACTCTGTCTGCGGTCTTCTTCGCCCTTCCCCAATCTTCATGACTTTGCATTTGGCGGGGTTAAACTCAAGGAGCCAGTTGCTGGACCACATGTCCAGCCTGTCCAGGTCTCTTTGCAGTCCTGCCTCATCCTCGTCCGATTTAATTCTTCTCATCAACTTCACGTCATCTGCAAACAGGGACACTTCAGAGTCTATTCCTTCCATCATGTCGTTCACATATATCAAAAATAGCACTGGTCCTAGAACTGACCCCTGTGGGACCCCGCTCGTAACAGGCGCCCACTGTGATACCTCGTTCACGTACCATGACTCGTTGCTGCCTCCCTGTCAGGTATTCCCTTATCCATTGCAGTGCCCTTCCTTTTACGTGTGCCTGATCCTCCAGCTTCTGCACTAATCTCTTGTGGGGAACTGTGTCAAAGGCCTTCCTGCAGTCTAGGAAAACGCAATCTACCCAACCCTCTCTCTCGTGTCTTACTTCTGTTACCTTGTCCAGGAGGTTTGTGATACAAGATTTGCCTTCCATGAACCCATGCTGGTTTTCATTTATAATCTTGTTCCTTTCCAGGTGTTCGACCACTCTCCTCCTGATAATCTTCTCCATGACTTTGCACACGATACATGTCAGAGACACAGGTCTGTAGTTTAGTGCCTCGTTTCTGTTTCATTTCTTAAATATGGGGACTACATTAGCTGTCTTCCATTTCTCAGGTAGTTGCCCAGTTTCAAGGGATGTGTTGAAGATTGTGGTTAGAGGCACACACAGCATCTCTGCTCCTTCTCTAAGGACCCATGGGGAGATGTTGTCCGGTCCCATCGCCTTTGAGGTGTCAAGGTCACTTAAGAGCTTCTTCACCTCCTCCTCAGTTGTTCGTATGTCATCCAACACTTGTTGGCATATTCCCTCTTGATGTTCCCTTCTGTTCTGTCTTCCCACAGCCCTTCCTGTCTCTACTGTAAAAACTTCCTTAAATCTCCTGTTCAGCTCCTCACATACCTCCTGATCATTTCTTGTGAGTTCTCACAAGGTGAGGACATTCCCCCCTCGATCACGTGATAGCTCCGTGGACAGCTGCAGCTCAGAAACAGAAGCCGGCAGTCTAACGAGCCACAAGCGATAATTACAGTAGTTAGACAATCAAGCCTTGAACTGAGCACATAATATGTTACATCCTACCGAACAACATAACTAAGTCAAATAATATTATAAAGCAATATATTCACGATTTAGCTATTATCGCAAATATAAGCAGAATAAAATTATATGAAAAGATAATAATTATATATATACATAATAATCATTGCAACCCATTCAGGGGTTGCAACAGTGGGTGAGTCTGCTGTTCTAGTTTTCAGGGCGGAAGTTCCAGATTTTAGGCCCTTAAATGTACATTGAGCGTTTGTATAGATTTAGCCGGACACGGGAAATGTCATAGAGATTTTTGTGTCTGCTATTGTGTCTATGGATCCTGTCACAACTATCAAGAAAGTGTTTTAGTTCAGGGTTTATATTGGAATTAATGGGTCTGTAAATGTAGGTTGCACAGTAGTAAGTGTGAATGTTCTGTACAGTAAGTTTAGGTCTTTGAAGAGTGGGGGGGGGGAGTGTTGCCTGGGATTAGATTGCCTGATAATTCTTACAGCTGGTTTTTGTTGGGTTGTTATTGGTTTTAGGTTGATTGCTGCTGTTGATCCCCAAGCACAAATGGCATAGGTGAGGTAGGGATAGATGAGTGAATATTATTATAATCATTATAATCATGGGGGAGCGCTAAACCTGTAGGATTATACAGCGCATGTGGGGGAGGAGGCATTTAGGCTGAATTCAAGGAACTGGAGCACAGATCCAATTCCCTAGATCAAGAGCCCCTTACCTGCGTCATCTTGAGAGAGGATCCCGTAAACATTTTAGAGATACCGTTTTTATATTTGCAATATGTTTGATATGGGCGCTGAAATTCAGGTTGCTGTTAAGGTGCAGGTCCAGGAATTTTCCCTCATTATGTTTAGCATTGTTAGTCATAATGTTCAGTTGTGCAACACCTGTTCTGTTATCAAACATAATAGAGAAGGTTTTGTCAGTATTAAGTGTAAGTTTATTGGTAGTCATCCAGGTTGACATTTCTCGTAGCTCTTCATTAAAAATGGTGTTGAGTGAGGCAAGATTAGGGTGGGAGATGACATAAGTCGTGTCGTCAGCAAAGAGAATTGGTTTCAAGTGTTGTGATACGTTGGGAAGATCATTGATACATAAGAGGAAGAGCAGAGGACCAAGGACACTTCCCTGTGGCACTCCAGTATCAAGTGATCGTTACCTGGAGTTTACCTGGAGAGGGTTTCGGGGGTCAACGCCCCCGCGGCCCGGTCTGAGACCAGGCCTCATGGTGGATCAGGGTCTGATCAACCAGGCTGTTACTGCTGGCCGCACGCAAGCTGACGTACGAACCACAGCCCGGTTGGTCAGGTACTGACTTTAGGTGCCTGTCCAGTGCCTTCTTGAAGACAGCCAGGGGTCTATTGGTAATCCCCCTTATGTATGCTGGGAGGCAATTGAACAGTCTTGGGCCCCGGACACTTATTGTGTTGTCTCTCAGTGTACTCGTGGCGCCCCTGCTTTTCATCGGGGGAATGTTGCATCTCCTGCCGAGTCTTTTGCTTTCATAGGGAGTGATTTTCGTGTGCAGGTTTGGTACCAATCCCTCCAGGACCTTCCAAGTGTATATTATCATGTATCTCTCTCGCCTGCGTTCGAGGGAATACAGATCAAGGACCTTCAACCGTTCCCAGTAGTTTAGGTGCCTTATCGTACTTATGTGTGCCGTGAAAGTTCTTTGTACACTCTCCAGGTCTGCAATGTCGCCAGCCTTGAAGGGGGCCGTTAGTGTACAGCAGTATTCCAGCCTAGAGAGCACAAGCGATTTGAAGAGAATCATCATGGGCTTGGCGTCCCTAGTTTTGAAGGTTCTCATTATCCATCCTATCATTTTCCTAGCGGATGAGGTAGATACATTGTTGTGGTCTTTGAAGGCGAGATCCTCTGACATTATCACTCCCAGGTCCTTCACATTACTTTTCCGCTCTATTGTATGGTTAGAATTTGTCGTATACCCTGACACATTTTTAATTTCTTCAAGTTTTCCATATCTGAGTAGTTGAAATTTCTCCTCGTTGAACTTCATATTGTTTTGAGTGGCCCATTCGAAGATTTGGTTGATGTCCGCTTGGAGTCTCGCAGTGTCTTCGATGGAGGTCACTGCCATGGTGATCCGGGTGTCATCCGCAAAGGAAGACACGGAGCTATGGCTTACATCTCTGTCTATGTCAGAAATGAGGATGAGGAATAGAATGGGAGCGAGTACTGTGCCTTGTGGAACAGAGCTTTTTACCATGGCTGCCTGGGACTTTACTCTGTTTACTATTACTCTTTGTGTTCTATTTGTCAGGAAGTTGTAGATCCATCTACCAACTTTTCCCGTTATTCCTTTATCACGCATTTTGTGCGCTATTACACCATGGTCACACTTGTCGAAAGCTTTTGCAAAGTCTGTGTATACTACATCTGTATTTTGTTTATCCTCTACAGCATCCAGGACCTTGTCATAGTGGTCCAGTAGATGGGTTGTGTAAATGATGTGTATCTAGGTGGTTGGCTATCTTGCTTCTTAGAATTCTCTCAAAGATTTTTATGATATGGGATGCTAGTGCTATTGGTCTGTAGTTCTTTGCAATTGTTTTACTGCCACCTTTGTGGAGTGGGGCTATGTCTGTGTTTTTAGTGTGTGTGGGATGACCCCCGTGTCCATGCTCCCTCTCCATAAAATGCTGAAGGCACGCGATAGGGGCTTCTTGCAGTTCTTGACGAACATGGAATTCCATGAGTCTGGGCCTGGTGGTTTACTTGATCCCATTGTATGTTTTTGTTATTGAAATTGAATTTCGTGAAGAGACCTTCATGAGTGCTCACATTTTGTTGGTCCGGAGCTCTGTGCATACATGTCTGTACTTCTATTATGTTGTGATCTGAATGTATTGTCTTTGATACAGTTTGCTGGCTCTAATATCTGTTATTCTGGAGTAGAGGCCAATGTCTGTGCCTCTGCTTCAGAAGTGTTTTCAGGTGGTGTGAGATTATTGTCATTTCTTGCCAGTCTTTTTTCCCTCGTAGCCCTAAAAAATCTCTGTCCCATAGTCTGGCTGGTCTGTGTCTTCTAGTCCTCTTTAGATGATGTGCCTGGAAGTATGCATTGTAGCATTTTCTTTCACTGATTGATGAGTGATACATTTCTGGGTGAAATAAGCTACAAGAGGGGCATTTTTTGGGATGGTGAAAGGTGCATGTCCTACCTGTTTTACCAGAAATACCGTGCCTGCAGATACCCAAGGCATAGTATTATAATAGATTGTAATTCTGTTTGCTAGGATTTATTGTAGCTGCGTTCGCTGCTGGTACATTAATTTTTCCTGTTTCCTCCCTATCTTTCACCCCTGTATGGACATCAGTGTTTCCACGAGGTTTTGCTGGTAGTGTATCGACACTATTCCCTGAGGTATCATCCCCTATTGATCCATCTCCAGCAGTATCTATTTTGAACCTCTGTGGACTGAATAAAGTTTCTTTAGTGTCCTCTGGGACAACACTAGTACCCTCACGAGCACTGTCTTATAAGACATCACTAGGACCCTCCGGAGCACTTTCCTCTAGGACAGCACTAGCACCCTCAGGAGCACTGTCCAAGACAGCCCCGTCCCTACCACCCATCTTATTTTCCCAGCTGTCATACCTGCTGACATGTCTTTCAAGAAGGATGTTTTATTGGTGTTTTTGTCCTTTAATACAGATGTCATTTCCTCATACAGGTGCATAGTGTTTAATAATATCTTTGTGTATTAATCCCTGTCTACATTGCTTTTCGTATTGATATTTCTTATCAATGGATCTTAGTATGCTGTCAGTTAGCCATGGGCAACCTAGCCGTTTATTCGTAATATGTTTCGTTTTTATGGGACAATGTTTGGTGTATAGTTTAAGAAATTTATTAAAAAATATGTCTATCCAATCATCGATACCATTGGCATTGGAGAATTCTGTAGACCGGTCAACCATACCTAGCTCTGCTGTGAAGTTACTTATTGAGGCCTCGTCATGAAGCCTAAAGGAAACTTTGTTGTATTCCAGTGGTGGTTTATTAATGTTTGTTAAAAGGATGGTGAGATAGTGGTCAGTGATTTAAGGGGGGCTGGTATATTGTTCCATATATAGTCAATTATGGTTGCACTTGTCTCAGCCTGGTTCTTTTAGTTAGTGTTGTTCATATTGTTGATGAGCAAGGAGGTTTCAGAGTGGGTAGGGGATGTGTAGATTAAGTGTTTGCATTGAAGCATATATGTGAACAGTATTTAGATAAAGGTAAGAAAGTTTTCATTGCATTTATTGATTTACAAAAGGCATATGAGAGAGTGGATAGGGGAGCAATGTGGCAGATGTTGCAAGTGGTAGTAAGCTACTAAATGCTGTAAAAAAGTTTTTATGAGGATAGTGAGGTTCAGGTTAGGGTGAGTAGAAAAGGGGGAGAATACTTCCCAGTAGAAGTAGGTCTTAGACAGGGATGTGTTATGTCACCATGGCTATTTAATATATTTGTAGATGGGGTTGTAAAAGAAGTAAATGCTAGGGTGTTCGGGAGAGGGGTGGGATTAAATTATTGGGAATCAAATACAAAATGGGAATTGACACAGTTACTTTTTGTTGATGATACTGTGCTTTTGAGAGATTCTAAAGAAAATTTGCAAAGGTTAGTGGATGAGTTTGGAAGTGTGTGTAAAGGTAGAAAGTTGAAAGTGAACATTGATAAGAGTAAGGTGATGAGGGTATCAAACGATTTAGATAAAGAAAAATTGTATATCACATTGGAGAGATGGAGTTTGGAAGAAGTGAATGTTTTCAGATATTTGGGTGTTGACTTGTCAGCGGATGGGTTTATGAATGATGTGGTTAACCATAGAACTGATGAAAGATAAAAGGTGAGTGATGCATTGAGGTATTTGTGGAGACAAAAAACGTTATCCATGGACGCAAAGAAGGGAATGTATGAAAGTATAGTGGTACCAACACTCTTATATGGGTGTGAAGCTTGGGTTATAAATGCTGCAGCGAGGAGGCGGTTGGAGGCAGTGGAGATGTCCTGTCTAAGAGCAATGTGTTGTGTAAATATTATGCAGAGAATTCTGAGTGTGGAAATTAGGAGAAGGTGTGGAGTAAATAAAAGTATTAGTCAGAGGACTGAAGAGAGGGTTGAGGTGGTTTAGTCATTTAGAGAGAATGGAACACATTGGAATGAACTTTGAGAGCATATAAATCTGTAGGGGAAGGATGGCAGGGTAGGGGTAGTCCTCAAAGAGGATGGAGGGAGGTGGTAAAGGAAGTTTTGTGGGAGAGGGGCTTGGACTTCCAGCAAGCATGCGTGAGCGTGTTAGATAGGAATGAATGGAGACGAATTTTTTGGGGACCTGACGAGCTGTTGGAGTGTGAGAATGGTATTATTTTATGAAGGGATTCAGGGAAACTGGTTAGCCGGACTTGAGTCATGGAAATGGGAAGTACAATGCTGCACTTTAAAGGAGGGGTTTAGGTTATTGGTAGTTTGGAGGGACTTCTAAATTGTCGTATATATATATATATATATATATATATATATATATATATATATATATATATATATATATATATATATATATATATATATATATATATATATATATATATATATATATATGTATGTATGCATAGAGAGAGAGAGAGAGAGAGAGAGAGAGAGAGAGAGAGAGAGAGAGAGAGAGAGAGAGAGAAATTCTAAGCACTTTTGTGACTACTCGCATTATCAAGGAACAATGAAAGTAATGCATCAAAGGAAGGCATATAAAGGGTCTAGCCCACACCTCACTATCACATCCCACAATAAAGCAACACCTGACGAGCGACTCATAAGAAAGGGAACACTGCAGCAGGCCCGCTGGGCCAACTAGACAGGTCCTTCACACAACCCACCAACAAACAATTCTTCCCAAGAATTAAGAATTTTAAAATTTATTATTTGTCTAATGTATTATTAAATTCTTCCCAAATTTATTAATTATAAATGGATCTAATTTACTTAAACCAAAGGAAATATTCATATTATTGTCAAAACTGCTTTTTATGAAACAAGATTCAATTCTTTTCATTTAATATATATATATATATATATATATATATATATATATATATATATATATATATATATATATATATATATATATAAATATATATATATATATATATATATATATATATATATATATATATATAATCTATATATATACATTTATATATATATATATATAATACATATATAAATATATATGTATATACATTTATATATACATATATATATATTTATATATGTATCATATATATATATATATATAATCTATATATATATATATATATATATATATATATATATATATATTTAATATATATAATGAGGTCCACCTCTGGTGTAAATTGTGGGACCCATAGCCTCGGAGAAGTGGATAAAAAGGCTTCAAGGAAGAATATTTGGATTTCTTCCTGAAGCCGTTTGAATATTCCACTTCCCCTACCACCCATCTTTTCATATTTTTTTTCCCCAATAGGAATATTTTATTACAGGAGATTTAAGAGATACATTGTTGATTTAAAGGCGGCATATAAGGTACATGTTGTTACGTGTGTATCACCGATTATAAGGCGAAAATCTCATCTAGCTCCTCAGAGCTGGGGCGTGTGCCCAAAATACAGCAGGCATTACCCCTTTGAACAGCCGCACTGAGCCGCTGGAACAGAAAACTAGCTGCCCTGGGATCCCTAGTTACCCTGATGAGTCTTTTTCCCAGCTCCTTAAGGAATTTAGATGTACTCTTTCCCCATGAGCCAAGGATCTCTGAGCCTATGGGAACAAACATATAATGATGGGCAAGTTCTCCATATTTTCTAGACTTTTGGGACTCCCTGAAGCTGGCAGCTGCCCCTCCTTTCTATTTATGTTTTTACCAGAATTCCTGGTGATGTATATTTCATTGGAATTTAATATAGGTCCAGAGTGGCTTGTGGAGAGATAGATTATGGTAGGTATCGAAGGGGAACATATTTAGCGACCTAGGTGTCCTAAAATTCCTACTTGTCTCTGTAACCTTGATTAAGAATAATTATCTTTGTTACCATTTACTGGTATGTATCTTATGAGTTATATCCAAGTAAATTTAATTTTCCACAATTAGTTGCCGGTCCTCCTTCCATATCTACCATAATCTATCTCTCCACAAGTCACTCTGGGCCTATATTAATTTCAAATGAAGTATACATCGCCAGGAATTGTGGTAAAAGCTTTAATATAAATATGTTGAATGTATATTAAATTTAAAATGTGAATACATATACATTGAAGGAGAATTTATAATAATAAGACTAACCAATTAGTCTGGAGATTATGGTGTGCCATACCGCTTGTGCCTAAATATGGAGAAAATATTGGCCAGAATCTCCACATAAATAGACAACGACTTAGCTGAGGTTCCTAAGCTGTCCTGTCCATCAGCTTAATGCTCACGTTATGCAGGACTGCAAATACAACAATTTCTGCTCCTATTTGGGAAGTTTCAAATAATTTAACTTCCAGAGTGACGAAATTTTTGCACATTTCATGACATGCCTGTACCACATTCAAAACAATGGCGTCTCTTCTCTGCTCGTCAGCGCAGGAAGAGAGTTTCCCAGTCGGTTCACTTCTTTAAAATACACTTTAGAGCAATAGTAATGCATTAATCAGGTATATTCACATTATAAAAATATACATCATAATTTTGGGAAATTATTTTCAACAAGGTTCATGACAATGTTAAGAGTTGTTAAAAATATCTTTTCAGCTTTTATCCTATAATTTATATCATTTCTTATTTTTCCTTCTGTTTGTATCATGGGAACGAATATACCATTGTGTCATGCGAAAAGTACATTACAGTTTGCGTGGTGTATATCACACTCCCATATAGGCTGCCTCCCGACCAGTGAACCAGGTACTAAGGATTTAACGATCAATAGGGTACCCATCGTTAAATCAGTTTCTTGGTTCATTGGCCAGTCACAGACAAGCCTGCCAAAGCGGAAGCAACGTGGTTCATTTATGCCCAGCAAACTGACAGACTTGCCTGAGCTACTAGTCGACTACGGTGCATTATCTGGCTTTTCCTTTTCACCCTCTTATTTCACCCTCTTATTTCACCCGCTTATTTCAACCTCTTATTTCACCCTCTTATTTCACCCTCTTATTTCACCATGTTTACACTAATTATTTCACCACTGTACATATTGAACATGCAAATACAAACTTGTTTAAACTTGAAGAAAATAGAAGTTATATATTATTGTTAAGTTTAGCTTGCTTCACTCTAGTCCCATTACGACCAGGTACACAGGTCATACTACACCAGGTACACAGGTCATACTACACCAGGTACACAGGTCATACTACACCAGGTACACAGGTCATACTACACCAGGTACACAGGTCATACTATACCAGGTACACAGGTCATACTATACCAGGTACACAGGTACCACACCAGGTACACAGGTACCACACCAGGTACACAGGTACTACACCAGGTACACAGGTACCACACCAGGTACACAGGTACCACACCAGGTACACAGGTACCACACCAGGTACACAGGTACCACACCAGGTACACAGGTCATACTATACCAGGTACACAGGTCATACTATACCAGGTACACAGGTCATACTATACCAGGTACAAAGGTCATACTATACCAGGTACACAGGTCATACTACACCAGGTACACAGGTCATACTATACCAGGTGCACAGGTCATACTATACCAGGTACACAGGTCATACTATACCAGGTACACAGGTCATACTATACCAGGTACACAGGTCATACTATACCAGGTACACAGGTCATACTATACCAGGTACACAGGTCATACTACACCAGGTACACAGGTCATACTACACCAGGTACACAGGTCATACTACACCAGGTACACAGGTCATACTATACCAGGTACACAGGTCATACTATACCAGGTACACAGGTACTACACCAGGTACACAGGTACCACACCAGGTACACAGGTACTACACCAGGTACACAGGTACCACACCAGGTACACAGGTACTACACCAGGTACACAGGTACCACACCAGGTACACAGGTACTACACCAGGTACACAGGTCATACTACACCAGGTACACAGGTCATACTACACCAGGTACACAGGTCATACTACACCAGGTACACAGGTCATACTATACCAGGTACACAGGTCATACTACACCAGGTACACAGGTCATACTACACCAGGTACACAGGTCATACTACACCAGGTACACAGGTCATACTACACCAGGTACACAGGTCATACTACACCAGGTACACAGGTCATACTATACCAGGTACACAGGTCATACTATACCAGGTAAACAGGTCATACTATACCAGGTACACAGGTCATACTATACCAGGTACACAGGTCATACTACACCAGGTACACAGGTCATACTATACCAGGTGCACAGGTCATACTATACCAGGTACACAGGTCATACTATACCAGGTACACAGGTCATACTATACCAGGTACACAGGTCATATTATACCAGGTACACAGGTCATACTATACCAGGTACAGAGGTCATACTATACCAGGTACTCAGGTCATACTATACCAGGTACACAGGTCATACTATACTAGGAACAAAGGTCATATTATACCAGGTACACAGGTCATACTATACAAGGTACACAGGTCATACTATACCAGGTACACGGATCATACTATACCAGGTACACAGGTCATACTATACCAGGTACACATGTCATACTATACCAGGTACTCAGGTCATACTATACCAGGTACACAGGTCATACTATACCAGGTACACAGGTCATACTATACCAGGTACACAGGTCATACTATACCAGGTACAACACAGGTCATACTATACCAGGCACACAGGTCATACTATACCAGGTACACAGATCATACTATACCAGGTACACAGGTCATACTATACCAGGTACACAGGTCATACTATACCAGGTACACAGGTCATACTATACCAGGCACACAGGTCATACTATACCAGGTACACAGATCATACTACACCAGGTACACAGGTCAAACTATACCAGGTACACAGGTCATACTGTACCAG
Organism: Cherax quadricarinatus; assembly: GCF_038502225.1. Lineage (NCBI taxonomy): Eukaryota > Metazoa > Arthropoda > Malacostraca > Decapoda > Parastacidae > Cherax > Cherax quadricarinatus. The sequence continues at coordinate 57,294,547 of NC_091300.1, read as the reverse complement.
GTACACAGATCATACGATACCAGGTACACATTTCATACTATACCAGGTACACAGATCATACTATACCAGGTACACAGGTCATACTATACCAGGTACACAGGTCATACTGTACCAGGTACATAGGTCATACTATACCAGGTACACAAGTCATACTATACCAGGTACACAAATCATACTATACCAGGTACACAGGTCATACTATACCAGGCACACAGGTCATACTATACCAGGTACACAGATCATACTATACCAGGTACACAGGTCATACTATACCAGGTACACAGGTCATACTGTACCAGGTACACAGATCATACTATACCAGGTACACAGGTCATACTATACCAGGTACACAGATCATACTATACCAGGTACACAGGTCAAACTATACCAGGTACACAGGTCATACTGTACCAGGTACATAGGTCATACTATACCAGGTACACAAGTCATACTATACCAGGTACACAAATCATACTATACCAGGTACACAGGTCATACTATACAAGGTACACAGGTCATACTATACCAGGTACACAGATCATACTATACCAGGTACACAGGTCATACTATACCAGGTACACAGGTCATACTACACCAGGTACACAGGTCATACTATACCAGGTTCACAGGTCATACTATGCCAGGTACACAGGTCATACTATACCAGGTACACAGGTCATACTATACCAGGTACACAGGTCATACTATACCAGGTACACAGGTCATACTATACCAGGTACACAGGTAATACTGTACCAGGTACACAGGCCATACTATACCAGGTACACAGATCATACTATACCAGGTACACAGGTCATACTATACCAGGTACACAGATCATACTATACCAGGTACACAGGTCATACTATACCAGGTACACAGGTCATACTGTACCAGGTACATAGGTCATACTATACCAGGTACACAAGTCATACTATACCAGGTACACAAATCATACTATACCAGGTACACAGGTCATACTATACCAGGTACACAGGTCATACTATACCAGGTACACAGATCATACTATACAAGGTACACAGGTCATACTATACCAGGTACACAGGTCATACTATACCAGGTACACAGGTCATACTATACCAGGTTCACAGGTCATACTATACCAGGTACACAGGTCATACTATACCAGGTACACAGGTCATACTATACCAGGTACACAGGTCATACTATACCAGGTACACAGGTCATACTATACCAGGTACACAGGTTATACTATAAAAGGTACACAGGTCACACTATACCAGGTACACAGGTCATACTATACCAGGTACACAGGTCAAACTATATCAGGTACACAGGTCATACTATACCAGGTACACAGGTCATACTATACGAGGTACACAGGTCATACTATACCAGGTACACAGCTCATACTATACCAGGTACAAAGGTCATGCTATACCAGGTACACAGCTCATACTATACTAGGTACACAGGTCATACTATACCAGGAACTCAGGTCATACTATACAAAGTACACAGGTCATACTATACCAGGTACTCGGGTCATACTATACCAGGTACACAGGTCATACTATACCAGGTACACAGGTCATACTATACGAGGTACACAGGTCATACTATATCAGGTACACAGGTCATACTATACCTGGTACACAGGTCATACTATACTAGGTACACAGGTCATACTATACCAGGCACACAGGTTATACTATACCATGTACACAGTTCATACTATACCAGGTACACAGGTCATACAATACCAGGTACACAGGTCATACTGTACCAGGAACACCGATCATACTATACCAGGTTCACAGGTCATACTATACCAGGTACACAGATCATACTATACCAGGTACACAGGTCATACTATACCAGGTACACAGGTCGTACTATACCAGGTACATAGGTCATACTATACCAGGTACACAGGTCATACTATACCATGTACACAAATCATGCTATACCAGGCACACATGTCATACTATACCAGGTACACAGGTCATACTATACCAGGTACACAGATCATACTATACCAGGTACACAGGTCATAGTATACCAGGTACACAGGTCATACTATACCAGGTACACAGGTCATACTATACCAGGTACACAGGTAATACTATACCAGGTACACAGGTCATACTATACCAGGTACACAGGTCATACTATACCAGGTACACAGGTCATACTATACCAGGTACACAGGTCTTGCTATACCAGGTACACAGGTTATACTATACCAGGTACACAGGTCATACTATACGAGGTACACAGGTCATACTATATCAGGTATACAGGTCATACTATACCAGGTACACAGGTCATACTATACGAGGTACACAGGTCATACTATACCAGGTACACAGCTCATACTATACCAGGTACACAGGTCATGCTATACCAGGTACACAGCTCATACTATTCCAGGAACACAGGTCATACTATACCAGGTCACGGGTCATACTATGCCAGGTACACTGGTCATACTATACCAGGTATACAGGTCATACTATACCAGGTGCACAGGTCATACTATACCAGGTACACAGATCATACTTTACCAGGTACACAGGTCATACTATACCAGGTACACAGGTCATACTATACCAGGTACACAGGTCATACTATACCAGGTACACAGGTCATACTATACCAGGTACACAGGTCATACTATACCAGGTACACAGGTCATACTATACCAGGTACACAGGTCATACTATACCAGGTACACAGGTCATACTGTACTAGGTACACAGGTCATGCTATACCAGGTACACAGGTCATACTATACCAGGTACGCAGGTCATACTATACCAGGTACACAGATCATACTATACCAGGTACACAGGTCATACTATACCAGGTACACAGGTCATACTATATCAGGTACACAGGTCATACTATACCAGGTACACAGGTCATACTGTACTAGGTACACAGGTCATACTATACCAGGTACACAGGTCATACTATACCAGGTGCGCAGGTCATACTATACCAGGTACCTAGGTCATACTATACCAGGTACACACGTCATACTATACCAGGTACACAGGTCATACTATACCAGGTACACAGGTCATACTATACCAGGTACACAGGTCATACTATACCAGGTACACAGGTCATACTATACCAGGTACACAGGTCATACTATACCAGGTACGCAGGTCATACTATACCAGGTACACAGGTCATACTATACCAGGTACACAGGTCATACTAATCCAGGTACACAGGTCATACTATACCAGGTGCACAGGTCATACTATACCAGGTACACAGGTCATACTATACCAGGTACACAGGTCATACTATACCAGGTGCACAGGTCATACTATACCAGGTACACAGGTCATACTATACCAGGTACACAGGTCATACTATACCAGGTACACAGGTCATACTATGCCAGGTACACAGGTCATACTATACCAGGTACACAGGTCATACTATACCAGGTACACAGGTCATACTATACCAGGTATAACACAGGTCATACTATACCAGGTACACAGGTCATACTATACCAGGTACACAGGTCATACTATACCAGGTACACAGGTCAAACTATACCAGGTACACAGGTCATACTATACCAGGTACACAGGTCATACTATACCAGGTACACAGGTCATACTATACCAGGTACACAGGTCATACTATACCAGGTACACAGGTCATACTATACCAGGTACACAGGTCATACTATACCAGGTACTCAGGTAATACTATACCAGGTACACAGGTCATACTATACCAGGTACACAGATCATACTATACCAGGTACACAGGTCATACTATACCAGGTACACAGATCATACTATACCAGGTACACAGGTCATACTATACCAGGTACACAGGTCATACTGTACCAGGTACATAGGTCATACTATACCAGGTACACAAGTCATACTATACCAGGTACACAAATCATACTATACCAGGTACACAGGTCATACTATACCAGGTACACAGGTCATACTATACCAGGTACACAGATCATACTATACCAGGTACACAGGTCATACTATACCAGGTACACAGGTCATACTATACCAGGTACACAGGTCATACTATACCAGGTTCACAGGTCATACTATACCAGGTACACAGGTCATACTATACCAGGTACACAGGTCATACTATACCAGGTACACAGGTCATACTATACCAGGTACACAGGTCATACTATACCAGGTACACAGGTCATACTATACCAGGTACACAGGTTATACTATAAAAGGTACACAGGTCACACTATACCAGGTACACAGGTCATACTATACCAGGTACACAGGTCAAACTATATCAGGTACACAGGTCATACTATACCAGGTACACAGGTCATACTATACGAGGTACACAGGTCATACTATACCAGGTACACAGCTCATACTATACCAGGTACAAAGGTCATGCTATACCAGGTACACAGCTCATACTATACTAGGTACACAGGTCATACTATACCAGGTACTCAGGTCATACTATACAAAGTACACAGGTCATACTATACCAGGTACTCGGGTCATACTATACCAGGTACACAGGTCATACTATACCAGGTACACAGGTCATACTATACCAGGTACACAGGTCATACTATACCAGGTACACAGGTCATACTATACCTGGTACACAGGTCATACTATACTAGGTACACAGGTCATACTATACCAGGCACACAGGTCATACTATACCATGTACACAGTTCATACTATACCAGGTACACAGGTCATACTATACCAGGTACACAGGTCATACTGTACCAGGAACACCGATCATACTATACCAGGTTCACAGGTCATACTATACCAGGTACACAGATCATACTATACCAGGTACACAGGTCATACTATACGAGGTACACAGGTCGTACTATACCAGGTACATAGGTAATACTATACCAGGTACACAGGTCATACTATACCATGTACACAAATCATGCTATACCAGGTACACATGTCATACTATACCAGGTACACAGGTCATACTATACCAGGTACACAGATCATACTATACCAGGTACACATGTCATAGTATACCAGGTACACAGGTCATACTATACCAGGTACACAGGTCATACTATACCAGGTACACAGGTAATACTATACCAGGTACACAGGTCATACTATACCAGGTACACAGGTCATACTATACCAGGTACACAGGTCATACTATACCAGGTACACAGGTCATACTATACCAGGTACACAGGTCATACTGTACTAGGTACACAGGTCATGCTATACCAGGTACACAGGTCATACTATACCAGGTACGCAGGTCATACTATACGAGGTACACAGGTCATACTATATCAGGTACACAGGTCATATTATACCAGGTACACAGGTCATACTATACCAGGTACACAGCTCATACTATACCAGGTACACAGGTCATGCTATACCAGGTACACAGCTCATACTATTCCAGGAACACAGGTCATACTATACCAGGTCACGGGTCATACTATACCAGGTGCACAGGTCATACTATACCAGGTACACAGATCATACTTTACCAGGTACACAGGTCATACTATACCAGGTACACAGGTCATACTATACCAGGTACACAGGTCATACTATACCAGGTACACAGGTCATACTATACCAGGTACACAGGTCATACTATACCAGGTACACAGGTCATACTATACCAGGTATAACACAGGTCATACTATACCAGGTACACAGGTCATACTATACCAGGTACACAGGTCATACTATACCAGGTACACAGGTCATACTATACTAGGTACACAGGTCATACTATACCAGGTACACATGTCATACTATACCAGGTACACAGGTCATACTATACCAGGTACACAGGTCATACTATACCAGGTACACAGGTCATACTATACCAGGTACACAGGTCATACTATACCAGGTACACAGGTCATACTATACCAGGTACACAGGTCATACTATACCAGGTACACAGGTCATACTATACCTGTGCTCGTAATAACCATTATAACGGAAGATCGAAGCACATCAGGAAAAATATTCTCAAGCAATTTATCTAAAATGAACGATTCAAACGCTTTTTAAAATATTCATAAAAATTTTGTATGTACATTTGTTCGGACTAAACTCACGGGAGCATCAACCTTCCTAAAGAACACTAAGGCAATGATATAGTTATTGAATATTAAAAAAAATATCTATGTATTCATTAACACTGGTAAATCGGGACTTATGGCACTCGAAAGCGCAGTCTTGTGTTCAGGAAGCCTCACCAGTTGTGAAATTTGACGTTTTCCAGTTATGACGCGGATTCCAACGGCTTTAAGTTTTTTCAAATTACTTTACAACAATTTGCCTGCATTGCTAACAAAATTATATGTGTGCAATCCTGGTTGTAAGTTGCATGAGTCATTAAATACTGAAGCCCTTTAGTAGAGGTGGAATTATTATTATTATTATTATTATTATTATTATTATTATTATTATTATTATTATTATTATTATTATTATTATTGAAACTTATTTAATGCAACAGGAATTAAAAAATTACTCTATTTTATACATAAAATGGGCAAATTTGCATCTACATACTTGAATTTTTCTCTTCGCTGTCCTAAATAAGGAGTCACTTATTCTGAATGTTTGAAACCGAACTACCAATGATTTTGCAAGTTATCTGAGACATTCCAAGATGCTGCGAATGGTTTCAGTAACTTTGGTACATCCCAAATGTTCCAAGACCTTGGACCTGATGACCGCGCATAAGTATTGGAAATTTGATGACGATAAGACGTTCTCGCGTTATGAACGACGTAACAACGAGAAAACTAGGAAATCTCTTAAAAGTTTCCTTACGGGGATACGTAATAACACAACCCTCCTGTACTAGACAGGTTTTAATCCTGACAAAGAACATTCTGTCTATAAACACGGCCTAGGATTAGAGATATGTATTAATTAATTTCGCTTTTAGAGAATGTCGAAGCAGGTTGTGTAAGGGAGAAATGTATGTGAAAGAGAGGGATGCATGTTAGAGAGTAAAGAAGAGAGGTGAAGGGTGAGAGTGGGAATGTTTGGAGGGGTGAGAGTGGGAGTGTTTGGAGGTTTGATGTGATTTAAAGTGATCAAACCTTCGTTAAAATGTTCTCCTTCATGGTCCAACGCACAGATTCCTCCTCCTGGAGGAGTAGCCGTCTCCCAGTGGAGGGCAGAGGAGTCCATTTGCCACTAAACATCTATGTATCATAACAAACACATCCAGTCTATTTAAACGCGGAAATGAGGAATACAGAAAGCTGTTTATTCACATCAGTGAGACTGATGTGCATCTGTATATTCAAGGAGAAATGTTGTAACTGAGAAGGGTTACTTTCTCTTGCAATACTGTAGTGTGACTGCAAGACTTCACCCGGGAGACGTGTTCCGTATTTATGTTTTCAAGAAGTGTGAGCTAAAGCATACTTTGTGATAGTCATAACAAATCCACACTTAGGAAAACACTTGAGAATAGTCCAGCAGGACCGAAAAGTGACGCTTTTTCTCCTAAATGTGCGTTTTATTGTAAATTGTTCCAGTTATATTACTTAAAACATATTTCACAGGTTTTGTAAGATGATCAGGCGAAGTGTAGTTAGGTTGGTTAATTGGGCTTAAAGTCTTTCTTCTGTAAGGTGATCATTAAATTGGCACGTCAGCTGTACACTATTAGTCAAATTTAATTTAATACATAACATACTGTAATGACTAAGCTCTCTGTATATACACAGTGTGTACCCCTAGTGTTGTGTGTACCCCTAGTGTTGTGTGTACCCCTAGTGTTGTGTGTACCCCTAGTGGAGTGTGTACCCCTAGTGTTGTGTGCACCCCTAGTGGTGAGCGTACCCTTAGTGTTGTGTGCACCCCTAGTGGTGTGCACACCTCTAGTGTTATATGCACCATAGTTTAAAACCATTGACATAACACATAATATAACCAAGTTTGTATTCCAGGCTATGTTGTGTATCTCAGACAATGCTGTGCATCCGAGGGTATGCTGTGTATCCTAGGTTATGCTGTATATCCCAGCCTAAGCTGTTTAGCTCAGGAAATGCTATGCATTCTAGGCAATGCTGTGTTTCCCAGACTATGATGTGTATCAAAGGAAGCAAACCTCGCTCAAGGAGAAAGATTTTGGGGTGACCATAACACCGAGCATGTCTCCGGAGGCACACATCAACCAGATAACTGCTGCAGCATACGGGCGCCTGGCAAACCTGAGAATAGCGTTCCGATACCTTAGTAAGGAATCGTTCAAGACACTGTACACCGTGTACGTCAGGCCCATACTGGAGTATGCAGCTCCAGTTTGGAACCCACACCTGGGCAAACACGTCAAGGAATTAGAGAAAGTGCAAAGGTTTGCAACAAGGCTAGTTCCGGAGCTCAGAGGTATGTCCTACGAAGAAAGGTTGAGGGAAATCGGACTGACGACATTGGAGGAGAGGCGGGTCAAGGGAGACATGATAACGACATACAAGATACTGCGTGGAATTGATAAGGTAGACAGAGACAGGTTGTTCCAGAGAGGGGACACAGAAACAAGGGGTCACAACTGGAAGCTGAAGACTCAGACGAGTCATAGGGATGTTAGGAAGTATTTCTTCAGTCATAGAGTCGTCAGGAATTGGAATAGCCTAACAAGTGATGTAGTGGAGGCAGGAACCATACATAGCTTTAAGACGAGGTATGACAAAGCTCTGGAAGCAGAGAGAGAGGACCTAGTAGCGATCAGTGAAGAGGCGGGGCCAGGAGCTGTCTCTCGACCCCTGCAACCATAATTAGGTGAGTACACACACACACACACACACACACACACACACACACACACACACACACACACACACTCTTCTATTTTACACAGGGTTTGTCAAGGTTAGGTTAAGGATTCCTAACTTTATTGACATGCTAAGAGCTTTTACCTACATCAGCTCACCTGAAAGCATTTTATTGTTATGAAACATACAAGCTGGGAACAGGATGGAGTTGGAGCCATCTGTGGGCCAGGATTTTCATTTGATCAACTGACTTTATTTCGTTGACATTATAATGCTGTACGAATGTGTTCCAGACTCGAGTCATCCTGGGGTTAAATGATCTCAGATGAAGTGATGTTCTGGAGAAGGGTACAGCCAGAGTGAAGTTGCTGCTTTCTGCCCGTCTTGTGGTATAGAAACTTGCTTCTCGCTGTCCTCGAAGTGGATCCAAGTGTGGTACTCTGACAATGTTAGCCTTGTACACCCACATCCCTCCTGTATTGAAGGCTCTGCTGAAATGACAGATCTATCCAGGATTGGTCCAGGCGAGAGATGAGACGTCTTGCTTTGTTCTCTACTATGTCAAGCAGTCGCAGATGGGGGGGGGGGGAGGCAAACCAAGAAAGTGGAGCATACTCAAGGTGTGATCGTACTTGTGCCTCATACAGAATCTTGCAACCCCTACTGTCAACAGATGCGAAATGCGGCAAAGTACTGTAAGCTTCCTGGCTGCCTTGTTTGCAAGATTTACAGCCTGGTTCTTCATAGTCAGTTTAGAGTCAAATTTCACCCCAAGGATATCAGCTTCTTTTCCAGGTACCAACACCCTCCCATTCATACTTATTAATGCACCGGCATTACAATCATGGTGCCTAGAGACCATCATCATTTGTGTATTCTCAGGTGCAAATGTTACTTGCCAACGGTTTCCCCAAGTTGATATAGCTCTTAGCTGGTGATTGATGTAGCTTAGAGTAGCTGGCATTTCTTCTCTTGGATAAGAGAATGTCAGTGTATAGTCGTCTGAATATGCATGGGATTCTGGGATGAGATGAAGGTCATTGAAGTAGATATTCCATGACAATGGTCCCAGCACACTTTCTTGTGGAAATCAGAGGAAGATGGTCTTGGTAAGGAAGAATGGATGGAAGAGCAATGTAAAAGGATGGAACAAGAGTGGGAGAGCAAACTAGGTGAGCTTTCTGTGAAAATGGAGAAGAGGATGGAGGCAGAGAAGAAATGGGAGTCACAAGCTGAAGCCACAGAAGCCAAGATACAGGCCCTAGAATATGAGGTAAATATGCTGAAGCGAGTTACAGGGCTATTGCCCAGAGACATGGCATCTTAAGCAGGTACACCCCTATTAAACGAGGAGCCCAACGAAAAGGAGTCGTGATTTTTGCTAAGGTCCTATCACTCCACCAAGCAAGGCCAAGGAATGAAGAGGGACAGCTGTTGGGAGCAGGGATAGCAGTAAGTGAGGGGGTAGAAGGTAGAGAAGATGACTGGTCCCATGCAGAGGAACGACCATGCTACCAAGAGTTACAGGAAAAAAATAAGGGCGAAGATGGTCACATACAAATGGGACCCAGAGACACAGAGGAAAAGGCAATGGGAGGAGGAAATTGAGAAGTTATTGTTTATTCATGGGGTTCAGGAGAGCGAGGGGAGGGGACACAATGAAAGACGGCAAGTAGAAAAACAGGAGACTGAAAACACCATCAAAGAAATAAGCGAGGAGGAAATGACTGAGACAGTAAATTTTCAGAGAATAGAGATGGTATTTGATGGGGAGAAAACTGCTAGTCAAACTGATTTTCAATACAAACTGTGCAGAGCAGGATCCTGAAAGAGAAACCAAGGCTGAAGGAATCATCAACATACATGAGTTTGTTCCTAGACCATGACAGAACAAGAGCAGAATGACAGCAGATGAGAGAGAGGACACAGTAACGAAAGGGGTTAGGAAGAGAGACAAGGACAGAGTCAGCAGAGGACAACCGGAGCAGGGGAGAGCAACATGCACAAGCACAAAAAGAACCAGCCCCAAACCCCAAACCAAATATGCTATCACAACACAAACCACAATTCACACTTACAGCCCCCAGCCCACACTATGTTGTAGAATCCCACAACACACTGCCAATTCCCCAACCCTCACAGAGCCCCCAGAACAGAGTGTTGGAGAGGAAACTGAAGGTATGGTACACCAACGCTGATGGAATAAAGAACAAGTGGGAAGAGTGGCACGAAAGAGTCACAGATGCATCACCAAAAATTATAGCTCTCACAGAAACAAAGCTCACAGAAATGATAACAGATGCCATCTTTCCAACGGGATATCAGATCCTGAGGAAAGACAGAGGGAACAGAGGGGGTGGAGGAGTGGCACTGCTCATCAAAAACCAATGGGATTTTGATGAGCTGGAGAGAGGAGACAGAGGAGAAGCAAGAGACTACATAATAGGAACACTTCAGTCTGGAGGTCCCAAGGTGGTAATTGCAGTGATGTATAACCCACCACAGAACAAGAGGAGACCAAGGCAAGGGTATGATGATAGTAATAGAGCGATGGTTGACACACTGGCTAAAGTGACCAGAAGGGCTCACGCAAGCAGGGCGAAGCTGCTGATTGTGGGTGACTTCAATCACAAGGAAATCGACTGGGAGAACGTGGAGCCACATGGGGACTCAGAAACGTGGAGGGCTAGGATGGTGAGGTGGTACTGGAAAACGTCATGTACCAACACGTAAGGGACAGTATCAGAGAAAGAGGAGAGGATGAACCAGCAAGATTGCGCCTACTATTCACCTTTAGTGCCGATAATGAGGACGTCACATATGAAAGATCCCTCGGGGCCAGTGACCACATGGTTCTGAGCTTTGAATACAGAGTAGAGTTACAAGTGGAGAGGGAGGCAGGAAGGGCTTGACGAATGAAGACAAACTGCAAGAGAGGGGACTACACAGGCATGAAGAATTTCCTGCACGAGGTTCAGTGGGACAGAGAACTGGCAGGGAAGTCAGTAAATGAGATGATGGAATATGTGAGGACAATATGCAAGGCAGTGAGGAGAAGTTTGTACCCGAAGTTGACAGAAATAACGAGAAGGCCAGGGTGAGCCCTTGGTTCGTTTAAAGGTGTAGAGAGGCCAAAACCAAGTGTGCTAGAGAATGGAAGAAGTATATAAGGCAAAGAACCCAGGAAAATAAGGAGAGCAGTCGTAGAGCCAGTAAAAGAATATGCACAAGTAAGAAGGGAGGCCCAATGACAATACGAGAATGACACAGCAGTAAAAGCCATATCTGACCAGAAGTTGTTGTACAGCCACATCAGGAGGAAAACAGCAGGCAAGAACCACGTAATCAGGCTGAGGAAGGAAGGAGGGAATCAGAAGAAACGACCGAGAAGTATATGAGATTCAAAGAAGTATTAAAGAGGAGAGAGAAGGGACTCCGGAAAGACGGAGAGGTGGGATACACCATCAAATGTTGGACACAATACATACAACCAAGGAAGAAGTGAAGAAGCTGCTAAGCGAGCTAGACACTTCAAAGGCAATAGGGCCGGATAACATCTCTCCATGGGTCCTTAGAGAGGGAGCAGAGGCGCTATGTGTACCACTAACAACAATCTTCAACACATCTATCGAAACAGGGCGACTACCTGAGGTATGGAAGACAGCAAATGTAGTCCCAATTTTTAAAAAAAGAGACAGACACGAAGCATTAAACTACAGACCAGTGTCACTGACGTGTACAGTATGCAAAGTCATGGAGAAGATTATCAGGAGAAGAGTGGTGGAGCACCTAGAAAGGAATGAGCTTATCAACGACAGCCAGCACGGTTTCAGGGACGGGAAATCCTGTGTCACAAACCTACTGGAGTTCTATGACAGGGTGACAGCAGTAAGACAAGAGAGAGAGAGAGGGGTGGGTAGACTGCATTTTCTTGGTTTGTAAGAAGGCATTTGCCTCAGTTCCACACAAGAGATTATTGCAAAAGCTGGAGGACCAGGCATGGATAACAGGGAAGGCACTGCATTGGATCAGGAAATACCTGTCGGAAAGACATCAGCGAGTCATTGTACCTGGCGAGGTGTCAGAGTGGGCGCCTGTGAAGAGCGGGGTTCCACAGGGGTCAGTCTTAGGACCAGTGCTGTTTCTGGTGTATGTGAACTACATGACGGAAGAAATAGACTCAAAAGTGATCCTGTTTGCAGATGATGTGAAGTTGATGAGGGGAATTCAATCGGACGAGGACCAGGCAGAACTACAAAGAGATCTGCACAGGCTGCAGGCCCCAGAAACTTGCTCCTGGAGTTCAAACCCACCAAGTGCAAAGTCATGAAGATTGGGGAAGGAAAAAAAGACCGCAGACGGAGTACGGTCTAAGGGGCAAGACTACAAACTTCACTCAAGGAAAAGGATCTTGGAGTGAGTATAACACCGGGCACATCTCCTGAGGCGCACATCAACCAAATAATTGTTGCAGCATATGGGCACCTAGAAAACCTAAGAACAGCATTCCGACACCTTAATAAGGAATCGTTCAGGACCCTGTACACCGTGTACGTTAGGCCCATATTGGAGTATGTAGCAACAGTTTGGAACCCACACCTAGCCAAGCACGTAAGGAAACTAGAGAAAGTGCAAAGGTTTGCAACAAGACTAGTCCCGGAGCTAAGGGGTATGTCCTACGAGGAGAGGTTAAAGGAAATTGACCTGACGACACTGGAGGACATGAGAAATAGGGGGTATACAATAATGACATATAAAATACTGAGAGGAATCGACAAACTGGACAGAGACAGGATGTTCCAGAGATGGGATTCAGCAACAAGGGGTCACAGTTGGAAGTTGAGACTCAGATGAATCACGGAGATATTAGGAAGTATTTCTTCAGTCACAGAGTTGTCAGGAAGTGGAATAATCTGGGAAGTGATGTGGTGGAGGTAGGATCCATACACAACTTTAAGAAGAGGTATGATAAAGCTCATGGAGCAGGAAGAGTGACGTAGTAGCGACCAGCGAAAAGGCGGGGGCCAGAAGCGGTGACTCGACCCCTGCAACCACAACTAGGAGCTGTGACTCGACCCCTGCAACCACAACTAGGTGAGTACACACCAAGAAGGCCTTTGACACAATTCCTCACAAGAGATTAGTGCAGAAGCTAGAGGATCAGGCGCATATAACAGGAAGGGCACTGCAATGGATCAGAGAATACCTGACAGGGAGGCAACAACGAGTCATGGTACGTAATGATGTATCACAGTGGGCACCTGTGACGAGCGGGGTCCCACAGGGGTCGGTCCTAGGACCAGTGCTATTTTTGGTATATGTGAACGACATGATGGAAGGGTTAGACTCAGAAGTGTCCCTGTTTGCAGATGATGTGAAGTTAATGAGGAGAATTAAATCAGATGAGGACCAGGCAGGACTTCAAAGAGACCTGGACAGACTGGACACCTGGTCCAGCAACTGGCTTCTCGAATTTAATCCCGCCAAATGCAAAGTCATGAAGATAGGGGAAGGGCACAGAAGACCGCAGACAGAGTATAGGCTAGGTGGCCAAAGACTGCAAACCTCACTCAAGGAGAAAGATCTTGGGGTGAGTATAACACCGAGCATGTCTCCGGAAGCACACATCAACCAGATAACTGCTGCAGCATATGGGCGCCTGGCAAACCTGAGAACAGCATTCCGATACCTTAGTAAGGAATCGTTCAAGACACTGTACACCGTGTACGTCAGGCCCATACTGGAGTATGCAGCACCTGTTTGGAACCCGCACTTGATAAAGCACGTCAAGAAACTAGAGAAAGTGCAAAGGTTTGCGACAAGGTTAGTTCCAGAGCTAAGGGGAATGTCCTATGAAGAAAGGTTAAGGGAAATCGGCCTGACGACACTGGAGGACAGGAGGGTCAGGGGAGACATGATAACGACATATAAAATACTGCGTGGAATAGACAAGGTGGACAAAGACAGGATGTTCCAGGGAGGGGACACAGAAACAAGAGGCCACAATTGGAAGTTGAAGACACAGATGAGTCAGAGAGATATTAGGAAGTATTTCTTCAGTCATAGAGTTGTCAGGCAGTGGAATAGCCTAGAAAGTGACGTAGTGGAGGCAGGAACCATACATAGTTTTAAGACGAGGTTTGATAAAGCTCATGGAGCAGGGAGAGAGAGGACCCAGTAGCAACCAGTGAAGAGGCGGGGCCAGGAGCTAAGACTCGACCCCTGCAACCACAAATAGGTGAGTACAAATAGGTGAGTACACACACACACGCACACACACAGTGATAAGGTAATCATCTAAAGAGGAGACTATACAGGCACGAAACATTTCCTGAATAAGGAATAATGGGAAAGATAACTTGAGGAAAACACAGTGCTGGGAAGACTGAGTACGTGACTTTAAAGTGCTAGAAGATAGGAGAAATTCATGCATAGGAGGGAAAGAAACAACTTAATAGTAACAATAATAATATCTTTATTTACTACAAGTACAAGTACAAGGTATACAGGCTTAGCTGACGTCAGTGACATATTACTATATAGAAAGCCGCTTGTTATGCAGAGCATTTCGGGCAAATTAGGTCCTTGTCTGAGGATGCCACCCCACACCAGTCGACAACGAGAGAACGGTGCTAGTAAGTAAGTAAGTAAGTTTATTCAGGTATACACAAATACAGTTACATAGAATTATCATACATAGCAGCATATGTGTAGAAAATCTAGGATAACCCAAAAAAGTCAGACAGAGTGACTTATTTCCATTGGGGTCCTTTTACCTTATTATTATAATATAAAGGTTATAATATTTTCTTATTGTTCTATAATGAAGATAACATCTTATTATCATACTATAAAGACTATCTACTACACGAGGGTCATTAAGACTATCTACAATACGAGGGTCATTACTAGGAATAAGGTAAAATTTACACGTATGTTAGCTAAAAAATAGAAAATCATTCCCCTCCCTTTCTGTAGCTACATTCATCAGACACCTTTTGGCACTCTTCTTGAACTAGTTTATGCTATGACTGGCTTTGACATGTGCGGGTAGTCTGTTCCATTCCTTTATTGCTGTACAATAAAAGGTGTTTGAAGCCTGGCCACTGACTGTGGGTACTACAAAGTTGTGCTCTCTCCCCCTAGTACTATGATTGCTTTGGTTCCCAACCTTGACAAAATTGACAGCAAGATATTCTGGACACTGTTTGTGAGCAATTTTATAAACATGATTTAGCTTCAGTTGTTTTACTCTGTCTTCAACATTCAGCATATCCAACTGCTGTAATTCATCCTGGCCTACATGTTCTCTTTGTCCCAGCCCTAGGATGAATCTTACGATTTTGTTCTGGGTGATTTGCATGTGCTAGAGAATGGAAAAAAATAGAAGACAGAGAACTCAGAAAAACAACAAATTAAGTCGAAGATCCAGAAAAGATTATGTATGGGTAAGAAGAGAGGCTTTAAAACAGTTTGAGAATAACAACTCTTAGAAACCCGAATCTGATCCAGCGTTGTTATGTAGCCACATCAGGAGGAAGACATGAAAAAGGTAGGAGGGAAGCTCAAAAGGAAGTACCAGGTAATTCGTGAGGAGATCAGTATGAAATTCACGGGGAAGGGGGTATTCTCAGTAATAGGTAGATTACTAAATCCAAGCAGGAGAATAGAATGGCGAGTGTTGGAATCAATACAAATAAATGGGGAGGAGGTAGAGAACCTCCCTTTTGTGCTGGATACCTCGAAGGTGGTTAGGTACTAAACGAGGAAGCAGAGGTACTGTGTGTGTCACTAGCAATAATTTTCAACAAATCTATCGACATAGACCAGTTGCTGGAAGTGTCGAAGATAAAATGTAGTCCCAATTTTTGAGGAAGGTAGCGTTAAGCTCTAGGCCAGTGTCACTGATATGCATAGTATGGAAGGTCATGGAGTTAATTATTAGGAGAAGAGTTGTGGAGACCTAGAAAGGAATGGACTCACATAAGATATCCAGCACAACTTTAGAGAAGGTAAATTATATCTTACAAACCTGCTGCAGTTCTTCGACAAGGTAACAAAAGTAAAGGAAGATGGAGAGAGAGAGAGAGAGAGAGAGAGAGAGAGAGAGAGAGAGAGAGAGAGAGAGAGAGAGAGAGAGAGAGAGAGATAGACAGACAGACAGACAGACAGACAGACAGACAGACAGACAGACAGACAGACAGACAGACACATAGACAGACAAACAGAGAATTGGTAGATTAGCTTTTGACACAGTATTTAAAATGAGAGTGGTACAAAAGCTATAGTGGAACAAGGAAGAATTACAGTGTATTTCACTACAGTAGATCAAGGTATACCTAACAGGAACTAAAGAGTGAGTGATGGTCAGTGAAGGGGTGTCGGAATGGGTGTATGTGACAAGTGGGGTTCCACAAGGATCAGTACTAGAACCTGGAGTATACCTGGAGAAGGTTTCAGGGGTCAACGCTCCCGAGGCCCGGTCTGTGACCAGGACTCATGGTGGATCAGGGTCTGATTAGCCAGTCTGTTACTCTTGGCTGCACGCAACCCGACGTACAAACCACTGCCCAGCTGGTCAGGTACTGGCTTTAGGTACCTGTCCAGTTGAACAGTTTTGGGCCCTTGACACTTACTGTGCTCTCTTATTGTGCTAGTGGCGCCCCTGCCTTTCACTGGGGGATGTTGCATCGTCTGCCGCGTCTTTTCTTTCATAGTGTATATATTCATGTATCTCTCCCGCCTGCGTTCTAGAGAGTACAGGTTGAGGAACTTTAAGCTTTCCAAGTAATTGAGGTTTTTCATCGCAGTTATGTGTGCAGTGAAGGCTCTCTGTACATTTTCTAGGTCAGCAATTTCACCTGCCTTGAAAGGTGGTGTTAGTGTGCAGCAATATTCCAGCCTAGATAGAACAAGCGACCTGTTATTTATTGACCTGAAGAGTGTCATCATGGGCTTGGCATCCCTAGTTTTGAAAGTTCTCATTATCCATCCTGACATTTTTTTTAGCAGATGCGACTGATACAATATTGTGGTCTTTGAAGGTGATATCCTCTGACATTATCACTCCCAGGTCTTTTGCATTTATTTTAATATTTCTTAAATACGTGAATGACATGATGGAAATGACAGAGTCAGAAATATCACTCTTCCCAGATATTGTGAAACTAAGAAAGCTTTATCCTGCCGCTCTCTTGCCACTAAACTTGCAGAATTTACCTCTTCTTGGCACCTGAACTTCTCCACTACCCCGTACCCGGCCCGTGCCCCACCCCTCTCAGTCAGCAGAGAGCGGTATATAAGGAGAGTGAGTGTCGTGTTGCTTTAACAATTCAGCCATGAAGTTACCTGCTGTCCAAGTCATCTTTTTGGCGCTGCTACTGGTTTCCTCACAGGTGAGTAACACCTCCATTGCGTCCTCTTGCTGAGGATATGTACAGTAAGACGTGTGTATCTCTCACTGTATATACCCTGAGAGTTATTTCTCTCAGTTTATATACCCCGAGAGGTGGGTTTCTCTATGATGAAGTATAGATACCATGACACTAGTGTATCTCTTGGTGTATATGTACTGAGAGAAGCGGAACTCGGTGCATGTACACTAAAGTTTACTTTAATTAATATTTTAGGTATTAATGTATTCTTGAATAGGTGTTTACAGGTGTCATGCAAACTTAATGACTCTCGTGCAGTTGGAGACAAACAGCACAAAGCAGACGTTACCCCAAGTGTGTAGAAACCAACCATGCTACAGCTCTTCAGAATCTCTACAGTCAGGCTTATAATGGCAGGTGTCACTACTAGTTATAGTAACATAGTTACAGAGACTGTCAAATTAAGTGTTGGTCTGTAACAGTCTGATCTTTGTGTTATAGTGATGTAGTGACACAGTCGCTTCTAGCTTTAGCTTCAGACATATATACTGAAGTTACAGTAATGTGTGTATCTTTATATACCTACATAAGTAGAAATATGAAAAGTGATTCACTGGTATTAATATGTTATGAAGACATGAAAAGTTGGGATTATTATTATTATAATCAAAAAGAAGCGCTAAGCCACAAGGGCTATACAGTGTAAAGTTGGGAAACAACTTGAAACAGAAAAGTGATTTGTGTATTTCGCTTTCATACATAATCTTCCTCTGCAGAGGAAATAATAGTCTGTCTTACCACTGTTGTATTTTACGATTCATATGGGTTCTCACTTTTCACAGTGATTCATCATTAGTACCTCAATGTGTGTTAGTATTTATTTAGGTTTTGCAAACAAGCATTTAAAGTTTTCATTGGTCATGAAAGTACAGTTTTTCTTGGATAAACACACATTATGGCAGTAAGGAGAGCTGATCTTGATAAGTTACCCCATATACCAGCAGTTACTGATGGTTTCTGTTTCACTTACACAGGACGCGCACGCCAGCTGGTTGCCACGACAGGACGCGCAAGGTTCCCAGCTTGCAGGAAGACACGCTATCAGATCTAGGACCCGCAGACATACTTTACAGAAGTCTCCACACAGCTTATTCTTAATCGAGGCTCCTATAGCAGACAGTGGATCTTACGTTATGGAGTCCTCAGAGAAAGAGAGAGGAGAAAGGGTTCGAAGAGAGTTCCCGCAGGATTCCCCACTTAGCTTTCTGAACCCTATCATCCAGTTTCCTAGGACCTCCGACGGCCATCCTCCAGGACTCATGTTCTTCACAGCTCCTACGAACAAGACAACCCGGAAATAGGTAAATGAAGCTGATCCAGGACTCCTGAAGCCTGTGACGCCTACGTCTCAAGCCTAAATTATTTGTTTATGCTAACATCTTAGTGAGTTACCCGTCCAGCTTGGCAAAACTCAGTCCCATCAAGCTGTAGAGGCCACATTAAGCTCAGCTGTTTGGGGTAATAAATTAAATTAATTTTTATTTAATATTTCCTTAATATTTCCTTATTTTCTTACACTACAGTTATAGTTTTATAACTGTAGTGTAAGCGAGTCTCTGGCAAGACAGTGATGGAGTGAATGATGATGAAAGTTTCTCTTTTTTAGGCCACCCTGCCTTGGTGGGGGAAATTCGATGCCTTAAGGAAAAAAATTTTTTTTTGAGAGATATAAAGATATAGGTGAGACACATGTATTGTACATTATGTATTGTAGTTGAGAGATATGTATTATGAATGAGAAAAATGTATTATTGATAAGACACTATTTTTTGTAGCTGATAATATGCACTGCAGGATGAGAAATATATATCGTGGTTGTGTTTTCCAGAGCTGACGTCATCAGGTGTGTTTACACTGCCAGGGCTGACACCAGGTGTGTTTACACTACCAGGGCTGACACCAGGTGTGTTTACACTACCAGGGCTGACACCAGGTGTGTTTACACCACCGGGACAGACAACATCAGGTGTGTTTACACTACCTGGGCTGACACCAGGTGTGTTTACACCACCGGGACAGACAACATCAGGTGTGTTTACACTACCAGGGCTGACACCAGGTGTGTTTACACCACCGGGACAGACAACATCAGGTTTGTTTACACTACCTGGGCTGACACCAGGTGTGTTTACACCACCGGGACAGACAACATCAGGTGTGTTTACACTACCTGGGCTGACACCAGGTGTGTTTACACCACCGGGACAGACAACATCAGGTGTGTTTACACTACCAGGGTTGACACCAGGTGTGTTTACACCACCGGGACAGACAACATCAGGTGTGTTTACACTACCAGGGTTGACACCAGGTGTGTTTACACCACCGGGACAGACAACATCAGGTGTGTTTACACTACCTGGGCTGACACCAGGTGTGTTTACACCACCGGGACAGACAACATCAGGTGTGTTTACACTACCAGGGCTGACACCAGGTGTGTTTACACTACCTGGGCTGACACCAGGTGTATTTACACCACCGGGACAGACAACATCAGGTGTGTTTACACTACCTGGGTTGACACCAGGTGTGTTTACACCACCGGGACAGACAACATCAGGTGTGTTTACACTACCAGGGCTGACACCAGGTGTGTTTACACCACCGGGACAGACAACATCAGGTGTGTTTACACTACCAGGGTTGACACCAGGTGTGTTTACACCACCGGGACAGACAACATCAGGTTTGTTTACACTACCTGGGCTGACACCAGGTGTGTTTACACCACCGGGACAGACAACATCAGGTGTGTTTACACTACCTGGGCTGACACCAGGTGTGTTTACACCACCGGGACAGACAACATCAGGTGTGTTTACACTACCAGGGCTGACACCAGGTGTGTTTACACCACCGGGACAGACAACATCAGGTGTGTTTACACTACCTGGGTTGACACCAGGTGTGTTTACACCACCGGGACAGACAACATCAGGTGTGTTTACACTACCTGGGCTGACACCAGGTGTGTTTACACCACCGGGACAGACAACATCAGGTGTGTTTACACTACCAGGGCTGACACCAGGTGTGTTTACACCACCGGGACAGACAACATCAGGTGTGTTTACACTACCTGGGCTGACACCAGGTGTGTTTACACCACCGGGACAGACAACATCAGGTGTGTTTACACTACCTGGGCTGACGTCACCAGGTGTGTTTATACTACCAGGGCTGATGTCAATAAAGTGTTTACACTACCAGGACTGACACCACGTGTTTACACTATCAGGGCTGACGTCACAAGGTGTGTTTACACCATCAGGGCTGATTTCACCAGGTGTGGTTACGCTACCAGGACTAAAGTCACCAGGTGTGTTTACAATACGAGGACTGACAACACTAGGTGTGTTTACACTACCATGATTAGCAACACTAAGTGTGTGTACACTACCAAAACTGACGACACCAGGTGTGTTTACACTACCAGGACCGACATCACCAGGTGTGTGTACACTACCAGGGCTGACGTCACCAGGTGTGTTAACACTACCAGGAGAGACAACACCAGGTGTGTTTACACAACCAGGACTCACAACACCAGATATGCTTACACTACGATGACTGACGTCACCAGGTGTGTTTACACTACCAAGACTGACGTCACTAGGTGTTTACACTACCAGGACTGACGTCACGAGGTGTGTTTACACTTCCAGGACTGACGTCAACGGGTGTGTTTATACTATTGGACTGACGTCATAAGGTGTGTTTACACTACCAGGACTGACAACCCCAGGTGTGTTTGCACTAATAGGAGTGACACCAGGTGTGTTTGCACTACCAGGAGTGACAACACCAGGTGTGTTTGCACTACCAGGAGTGACAACACCAGGTGTGTTTGCACTACCAGAACTGAAAACACCGGGTGTGTTTGCAATACCAGAACTGACAACGTAAGGTGTGATTGCACTACCAGAACTGACAACGCCAAGTGTGTTTGCACTACCTGGAGTGACAACACTAGGTGTGTTTGCACTACCAGAACTGACAACGCCAAGTGTGTTTGCACTACCAGGAGTGACAACACCAGGTGTGTTTGCACTACCAGGAGTGACAACACTAGGTGTGTTTGCACTACCAGGACTAAGAACGCCAAGTGTGTTTGCACTACCAGAAGTGACAACACTAGGTGTGTTTACGCTACCAGGACTGACAACACCAGGTGTGTTTGCACTACCAGGACTAAGATCGCCAAGTGTGTTTTAACTACCATGAGTGACAACAGCAGGTGTGTTTGCACTACCAGGACTGAAAACACCAGGTGTGTTTCCACTGCGACTAGTGACAACACCAGGTGAGTTTGCAGTACCAAGAGTGACAACAACAGGTGTGTTTACACTACCAGGACTGAGAACACCAGGTGTGTTTACACCACCAAGACTGAAAACACCAGGTGTGTTTACACTACAAGGACTGACAACACCATGTGTGTTTACACTACGAGGACTGTCGTCACCCGGTGTGTTTACACTGCCAGGACTGACAACACCAGGTGTGTTTACACTACCAGGACTGACAATACCAGGTGTGTTTACACTATCATGACTGACAACATCAGGTGTGTTTACACTACCAAGACTGACAACACTATGTGTGTTTACACTACCAGGGCTGACAACACCAGGTGTGTTTACACTACCAGGACTGACAACACCAGGTGTGTTTACACTATCATGACTGACAACACCAGGTGTGTTCACACCACCTGGGCTGAAAACACCAGGTGTGTTTACACTACCAGGACTGACAACACCAGGTGTGTTTACACTATCATGACTGACAACACCAGGTGTGTTTACACTACCAAGACTGACAATACTATGTGTGTTTACACTACCAGGGCTGACAACACCGGGTGTGTTTACACTACAAGGACTGAAAACACCAGGTGTGTTTACACCACCTGGGCTGAAAACACCAGGTGTGTTTACACTATCATGACTGAAAATACCAGGTGTGTTTACACTACCAAGACTGACAACACTATGTGTGTTTACACTACCAGGGCTGACAACACCAGGTGTGTTTACACTACCAGGACTGACAACACCATGATTGTTGACACTACCAGGACTGACAACATCTGGTGTGTTTACACTACCAGGACTGACAACACCAGGTGCGTTTACACTACCAGGGCTGACAACACAAGGTGTGTTTACACTACCAGGGCTGACAACACAAGGTGTGTTTACACTACCAGGACTGACAACACCAGGTGTGTTTACACTACCAGGGCTGACAACACAAGGTGTGTTTACACTACCAGGACTCACAACACCAGATGTGCTTACAGTACCAGGAGTGACAACACCAGGTGTGTTTAGGCTACTAGGACTGACATCAGGTGTGTTTACACTTCAAAAGCTGACAACACTAAGGGTGTTTGCACTACCAGGGCAGACAACACCACGTGTTGTCTGCCAACACGTGGTGTTGTCTGACAACGCCAGGCATGTTTACACTACCAGGACTTGACAACATCAGGCGTGTTTACCAAGACTGACAACACTATGTGTGTTTACACTACCCGGACTGACAACAACAGGTGTATTTACAATAACAGGACTGACAACACCAGGTGTGTTTATACTACCAGGCTGACAACACCAGGTGTGTTTACACTACCAGGACTGACAACACCATGATTGTTGACACTACCAGGACTGACAACATCTGGTGTGTTTACACTACCAGGCTGACAACACCAGGTGTATTTACAATACCAGGACTGACAACACCAGGTGTATTTACAATACCAGGACTGACAACACCAGATGTGTTTACACTACCAGGCTGACAACACCAGGTGTGTTTACACTACCAGGATTGACAACACCAGGTGTGTTTACACTACCAAGACTGACAACACCAGGTGTGTTTTCAATACCGAGACTGACAACACCAGATGTGTTTACACTACAAGGACTGACAACACCAAGGGTTTACACTATCAGGACTGACAACACCAGGTGTGCTTACACTACAAGATTGACAACACCAGGTGTGTTTGCACTACCAAGACTGACAACAGCAGGTGTGTTTACACTACCAGGACTAACAACACGAGATGTGTTTACATTACCAAAACTGACAACACCAGGTGTGTTTACACTACCAAGACTAACAACACCAGGTGTATTTACACTACCAGGACTGACAACACGAGGTGAGCTTACGCTACCAATGCTGACAACACCAGGTGGGTTTATACTACCAAGACTGACAACACCAGGTGTGTTTACACTACCAGGCTGACAACACCAGGTGTGTTTGCGCTGCCAGGAGCGATAACACCAGGTGTGTTTACACTACCAAGACTTAGAACACCAGGTGTGTTTACACTACCAGGCTGACAACACCAGGTGTGTTTACACTATCAGGCTGACAGCACCAGGCGTGTTTACACTACCAGGCTGACAACACCAGGTGTGTCTACACTACGAGGCTGACAACACCAGGTGTGTTTACACTACCAGGCTGACAACATCAGGCGTGTTTACACTACCAGGCTGACAACACCAGGTGTGTTTACACTACCAGGCTGACAACATCAGGCGTGTTTACACTACCAGGCTGACAACACCAGGTGTGTTTACACTACCAGGCTGACAACACCAGGTGTGTTTACACTACCAGGCTGACAAAACCAGGCGTGTTTACACTACCAGGCTGACAACACCAGGTGTGTCTACACTACCAGGCTGACAACACCAGGTGTGTTTACACTACCAGGCTGACAACATCAGGCGTGTTTACACTACCAGGCTGACAACACCAGGTGTGTTTACACTACCAGGCTGACAACACCAGGTGTGTTTACACTACCAGGCTGACAACACCAGGAATGACAACACTAACAAAACTCGAATGTAACATGAATACGGATCTGAAGGTTCCCACAATAATACAACAGCTGTATCCACGAATGACACTGAATACAGAGAACTGTGACCTCTGCATAACACCAAGGACAATCAGGGCTTCCCTGCATGCTAATCAGGTTCGGATTAACCATTCAGATGCAGCCTGATGCTAGCTAGTATAAGAGGCGCAGCGAATTGTGATCCGCAAGAGAATTAGTTAAGACGATTGATTTCTTATTCGCGAGGTAATCAGGTTTGATCCATGAAAAGGAAGGTTGTATCTCGTATTCTTGGATCAAAAGCCCTCACTATCCTCCGTTATTGTAAATTTAACTTTAATTTGTTACAATATTAATAAGGAAACTATATCCAACTGATTGTTAATATGTCACACAATATATATTATGTATATTTGGAATAAATATAAATCTATGTTTTATTTTTGGTCTGTTTTGAGAAAGAACAAGATTTAAATTATAATAAAACTGTTAGTATAAATGCGTGGAGATGTATATCTGTGTATATATACACTCAGAATTGTGGATCTTTCAGTGCATGTACAAGATTTGCATCTATCAGTGAATACAATGAGTGTTGGAAATTTGTATATATATATATATATATATATATATATATATAAACACTGATCTCTGGCTGAAGGAGACTCGAACCTACAAACCTTAGGACAAGGTACGCAGTGCTTTACCAATCTACCCACACTGGACCTGGTCCAGTGTGGGTACCTTGTCCTAAGGTTCGTAGGTTCGAGTCTCCTTCAGCCAGAGATCAGTGTTTGTGTATATTTCGCATGCTCTCGCCATTTCCATGCATATATATATATATATATATATATATATATATATATATATATATATATATATATATATATATATATATATGCACTGGGAGGTGTATATTAGTGTGCACCGAAAGTCTATCACCAAGTGTGTATGCATCGAGAGATATGTATCTTTGCATATACACTGAGAGGTGTTTATCAGTGTATATACATCTAGAAGTGCGCATCTCAGCGTAAATACACTGAGATGTATTTTTCTGTAGATATACGCTGAGAGGCATGTATCTGTGTATATAGGCCGAGGGGTGTAAATTTCGTCTGTGTATATACATGGAAAGGTTTGAATTCCATTGTATATACACTGAGAGGTTTGTATCCCCTAGTGTATATTCACTTAATTTAATCTCTTTTTTAAGTATTAAAGTGTTAAAAAAGTGATTAAACACTTGTGTTGCAGAAGTGTGAGCGACGCTCACACTTCTGCAACACAAGTGTCCTTTGTAACACAAGTGTCCTCTGTAACACAAGTGTCCTCTGTAACATAAGTGTCCTCTGTGACACAAGTGTCCTCTGTAACACAAGTGTCCTCTGAAACACAAGTGTCCTCTCCAACACAAGTGTTTTCTGCAACAGAAGTGTCCTCTGTAACAAAAGTGTCCTCTGTGACACAAGTGTCCTCTGTAACACAAGTGTCCTCTGCAAGACAAGTGTCCTCTATAACACAAGTGTCCTCTGTAACAAAAGTGTCCTCTACAAGACAAGTGTCCTCTGCAAGACAAGTGTCCTCTGCAAGACAAGTGTCCTCTGCAAAACAAGAGTCCTCTGCAAGACAAGTGTCCTCTGCAAGACAAGTGTCCTCTGCAAGACAAGTGTCCTCTGAAAGACAAGTGTCCTCTGCAAGGCAAGTGTCCTCTGCAAGACAAGTGTTCTCTGCAAGACAAGTGTCCTCTGCAAGACAAGTGTCCTTTGCAAGACAAGTGTTCTCTGCAAGACAAGTGTCCTCTGCAAGACAAGTGTCCTCTGCAACAAAAGTGTCCTCTGCAAGACAAGTGTCCCCTGTAACACAAGTGTCTTCTGCAAGACAAGTGTCCTCTGTAACGCAAGTGTCCTCTGTAACACAAGTGTCCTCTGTAATACAAGTGTCCTCTGCAAGAGAAGTGTCCTCTGTAACACAAGTGTCCTCTGTAACACAAGTGTCCTCTGCAAGACAAGTGTCCTCTGCAAGACAAGTGTCCTCTGCAAGACAAGTGTCCTCTGCAAGAAAAGTGTCCTCTGCAAGACAAGTGTCCTCTGCAAGGCAAGTGTCCTCTGCAAGACAAGTGTTCTCTGCAAGACAAGTGTCCTCTGAAAGACAAGTGTCCTTTGCAAGACAAGTGTCCTCTGTAAGACAAGTGTCCTCTGCAACACAAGTGTCCTCTGCAACAAGTGTCCTATGCAACACAAGTGTCCTCTGTAACACAAGTGTTCTCTGCAAGACAAGTGTCCTCTGCAAGACAAGTGTCCTCTGCAAGACAAGTATCCTCTGCAAGACAAGTGTCCTCTGCAAGACAAGTGCCCTCTGCAAGACAAGTGTCCTCTGCAACACAATTGTCATCTGCAACACAAGTGTCCTCTGTAACACAAGTTTCCTCTACAAGACAAGTGTCCTCTGTAACACAAGTGTCCTCTGTAACACAAGTGTCCTCTCTAACACAAGTGTCCTCTCTAACACAAGTGTCCTCTGCAAGACAAGTGTCCTCTGTAACACAAGTGTCCTCTGTAACACAAGTGTCCTCTGGAAGACAAGTGTCCTCTGCAAGACAAGTGTCCTCTGTAACACAAGTGTCCTCTGCAAGACAAGTGTCCTCTGCTAGACAAGTGTCCTCTGCAAGACAAGAGTCCTCTGCAAGACAAGTGTCCTTTGCAAGACAAGTGTCCACTGTAAGACAAGTGTCCTCTGCAACACAAGTGTCCTCTGCAACACAAGTGTCCTCTGTAACCCAAGTGTCCTATGCAACACAAGTGTCCTCTGTAACACAAGGGTTCTCAGCAAGACAAGTGTCCTCTGCAAGACAAGTTTTCTCTGCAAGACAAGTGTCCTCTGCAAGACAAGTGTCCTCTGTGACACAAGTGTCCTCTGTAACACAAGTGTCCTCTGAAACACAAGTGTCCTCTCCAACACAAGTGTTTTCTGCAACAGAAGTGTCCTCTGTAACAAAAGTGTCCTCTGTGACACAAGTGTCCTCTGTAACACAAGTGTCCTCTGTAACGCAAGTGTCCTATGCAACACAAGTGTCCTCTGTAACACAAGTGTTCTCAGCAAGACAAGTGTCCTCTGCAAGACAAGTTTTCTCTGCAAAACAAGTGTCCTCTGCAAGACAAGTGTCCTTTGCAAGACAAGTGTCCTCTGCAAGACAAGTGTCCTCTGCAAGACAAGTGTCCTCTGTAACACAAGTGTCCTCTGCAACACAAGTGTCCTCTGTAACACAAGAGTCCTCTGCAACACAAGTGTCCTCTGTAACACAAGTGTCCTCTGTAACACAAGTGTCCTCTGCAACACAAGTGTGCTCTGCAACACAAGTGTCCTCTGCAACACAAGCGTCCTCTGTAACACAAGTGTCCTCTGCTACACAAGTGTCCTCTGTAAGACAAGTGTCCTCTGTAACACAAGTGTCTTCTGCAACACAAGTGTCCTATGCAACACAAGTGTCCTCTGTAACACAAGTGTCCTCTGTAACACAAGTGTCCTATGCAACACAAGTGTCCTCTGTAACACAAGTGTCCTATTTAACAGAAGTGTCCTCTGTAACGCAAGTGTCCTATGCAACACAAGTTTCGTCTGTAACACAAGTGTCCTCTGCAACACAAGTGCCCTCTGCAACACAAGCGTCCTCTGTAACACAAGTGTCCGCTGTAACACAAGTGTCCTCTGCAACACAAGTGTCCTCTGTAACACAAGTGTTCTCTGTATCACAAGTGTCCTATGTAACACAAGTGTCCTATGTAACACAAGTGTCCTCTGCAACACAAGTGTTCTCTGTATCACAAGTGTCCTATGTAACACAAGTGTCTTCTGCAACACAAGTATCTTCTGTAACACAAGTGTCCTCTGCAACACAAGTGTCCTCTGTTACACAAGTGTCCTCTGCAACACAAATGTCCTCTGCAACACAAGTGTCCTCTGCAACACAAGTGTCCTCTGTAACACAAGTGTCCTCTGCAAGACAAGTGTCCTTTCTAACACAAGTGTCCTCTGGAACACAAGTGTCCTCTGTAACACAAGTGTCCTCTGTAACACAAGTGTCCTCTGTAACACAAGTGTCCTCTGTAACACAAGTGTCCTCTGCAAGACAAGTGTCCTTTCTAACACAAGTGTCCTCTGCAACACAAGTGTCCTCTGCAACACAAGTGTCCTCTGTAACACAAGTGTCCTCTGCAAGACAAGTGTCCTTTCTAACACAAGTGTCCTCTGCAACACAAGTGTCCTCTGCAACACAAGTGTCCTCTGTAACACAAGTGTCCGCTGTAACACAAGTGTCCTCTGGAACACAAGTGTCCTCTGTAACACAAGTGTCCTCTGTAAGACAAATGTCCTCTGCAACACAAGTGTCCTCTGTAACACAAGTGTCCTCTGTAACACAAGTGTCCTCTGTAACACAAGTGTCCTCTGTAACACAAGTGTCCTCTGTAACACAAGTGTCCTATGCAACACAAGTGTCCTCTGCAACACAAGTGTCCTCTGTAACACAAGTGTCCTCTGTAACACAAGTGTCCTCTGTAACACAAGTGTCCTCTGTAACACAAGTGTCCTCTGTAACACAAGTGTCCTCTGTAACACAAGTGTCCTCTGTAACACAAGTGTCCTCTGTAACACAAGTGTCCTATGCAACACAAGTGTCCTCTGCAACACAAGTGTCCTCTGTAACACAAGTGTCCTCTGTAACACAAGTGTCCTCTGTAACACAAGTGTCCTCTGTAACACAAGTGTCCTCTGCAACACAAGTGTCCTCTGTAACACAAGTGTCCTCTGCAAGATAAGTGTCCTTTCTAACACAAGTGTCCTCTGGAACACAAGTGTCCTCTGTAACACAAGTGTCCTCTGTAACACAAGTGTCCTCTGTAACAAAAGTGTCCTCTGTAAGACAAATGTCCTCTGCAACACAAGTGTCCTCTGTAACACAAGTGTCCTCTGTAACACAAGTGTCCTCTGTAACACAAGTGTCCTCTGTAACACAAGTGTCCTCTGTAACACAAGTGTCCTCTGTAAGCCAAGTGTCCTCTGTAACACAAGTGTCCTATGCAACACAAGTGTCCTCTGCAACACAAGTATCTTCTGTAACACAAGTGTCCTCTGTAACAAAAGTGTCCTCTGTAACACAATTGTCCTGTGTAACACAAGTGTCCTCTGTAACACAAGTGTCCTCTGCAAGACAAGTGTCCTATGTAACACAAGTGGCCTCTGCAAGACAAGTGTCCTCTGCAAGTCAAGTGTCCTCTGAAAGACAAGTGTCCTCTGCAAGGCAAGTGTCCTCTGCTAGACAAGTGTTCTCTGCAAGACAAGTGTCCTCTGCAAGACAAGTGTCCTTTGCAAGACAAGTGTTCTCTGCAAGACAAGTGTCCTCTGCAAGACAAGTGTCCTCTGCAACACAAGTGTCCTCTGCAAGACAAGTGTCCTCTGTAACACAAGTGTCTTCTGCAAGACAAGTGTCCTCTGTAACACAAGTGTCCTCTGTAACGCAAGTGTCCTCTGTTACACAAGTGTTCTCTGTAACACAAGTGTCCTCTGTAACACAAGTGTCCTCTGTAACACAAGTGTCCTCTGTAACACAAGTTCCCTCTTTAACACAAGTGTCCTCTGTAACACAAGTGTCCTCTGTAACACAAGTGTCCTCTGCAACACAAGTGTCTTCTGTAACACAAGTGTCCTCTGCAACACAAGTGTCCTCTGTAACACAAGTGTCCTCTGTAACACAAGTGTCCTCTGTAACACAAGTGTCCTCTGTAACACAAGTGTCCTCTGTAACACCAGTGTCCTCTGTAACACAAGTGTCCTCTGTAACACAAGTGTCCTCTGTTTCACAAGTGTCCTCTGTAACACAAGTGTCCTGTGCAACACAAGTGTCCTCTGCAACACAAGTGCCTTCTGTAACACAAGTGTCCTCTGCTGCAACACAAGTGTCCTCTGTAACACAAGTGTCCTCTGCAACACAAGTGTCCTCTGCAACACAAGTGTCCTCTGCAGCACAAGTGTCCTCTGTAACACAAGTGTCCTCTGCAACACAAGTATCCTCTGTAACACAAGTGTCCTCTGTAACACAAGTGTCCTCTGTAACACAAGTGTCCTCTGTAACACAAGTGTCATCTGTAACACAAGTGTCCTCTGTAACACAAGTGTCCTCTGTAACACAAGTGTCATCTGCAACAAAAGTGTCCTCTGTAACACAAGTGTCCTCTGTAGCACAAGTGTCCTCTGTAACACAAGTGTCCTCTGCAAGACAAGTGTCCTCTGTAACACAAGTGTCCTCTGCAACACAAGTGTCCTCTGCAACACAAGTGTCCTCTGTAACACAAGTGTCCTTTGTAACACAAGTGTCCTCAAAGATTTGTTAAGTTATACCATGAATTAAGGAAGGATCCTGGATTTCACCTTACGAAACAGGGAAAGCAAATTCCATAGTAATTATGGACAAGGTAGATTATACTGGCAAACTAACGTATTAGAACACTGAGAAAGTGACACCACCCACCCACCTATCCCACTTGTACTGTTATTACCACTACTTTTACTGGTTAGGTTCCCTGTATTTTCTTTCTCTTTTCCTTTTTGTTTCTTCAACTTTTCGTTTTGATTTTGTTCATAATTCTAGGTCTCACCCGATAGGCTTAAAATTTTTTTCAATGCCTGTATGAGAAATTATGTGGGCAAATTTTACAGTCAATGTTCCGAATTATTTCAGCCCGATAATTGTGAAGGAACTTTGGTACATCAAATAGTTTACACTTACTGATATCGATGCACCTCAGAGTCAAGTGTGACTTTAAGGTCACCAGGTCACAATAATATCCTTCTGTGGTGCCCACCATCTCAGGTCATCACGACTCATACGTCTGCATCTTGATTTATTACAACTTATAGATCTAAAAATTATCTGAACAATTTAAGCCACTAACACTGACACATCTGTAAACTGTATATTCAGTAATATTAATTACTTGAACTAAGTAATTGGCTTGGGATAATTTTATATAAATAAATAAATTACATTAAAAAGTATAAAGGAGATTTCCATATAACTCGCCAAATTAAGAGTTGGCTTCATATTCTAACGCCTCAAATTCGGTAGGCAATTTATATTGGCCAATATAAATTAACATACTTGTAGTGAGAATTAATACTTTGGTAGAAGTACATTACGTGTAGTGTAAACATCGTCAATTTCTGACTATACAGCTTCTGTTACACCGTAGTTGATTTCACTGGAATTCGACAGATTTCCCAGTTCCTTCAGAGAGCCAACACTACCTGTCACGACGGCTACCCGGGACTTACTCCAATCAGTTTTCCATTTTTTTTGACCTCTTCCCTTGGGTCAAATAGAGAGCCGAAACCAGCAGTCAACCTTCCACACCCGTGTCACCCATACTGCCCCTTGCCATCCACACAACCTTCCACACCCGTGTCACCACCACTGCCTGTTGCCATCCACACAACCTTCCACACCCGTGTCACCACCACTGCCTGTTGCCATCCACACAACCTTCCACACCCGTGTCACCACCACTGCCTGTTGCCATCCACACAACCTTCCACACCCGTGTCACTCACATGCCCCTCGCCATCTACACAACCTTCCACACCCGTGTCACCACCACTGCCTGTTGCCAACCACACAACCTTCCACACCCGTGTCACCACCACTGCCTGTTGCCATCTACACAACCTTCCACACCCATGTCACCACCACTGCCTGTTGCCATCTACACAACCTTCCACACCCGTGTCACCACCACTACCTCTTGCCATCTACACAACATTCCACACCTGTGTCACCACCCCTTCCTGTTGCCATCCACACAACTTTCCACACCCGTGTCACCCACACTGTCTCTTGCCATCTACACAACCTTCCACACCCATGTCACCACCACTGCCTGTTGCCATCTACACAACCTCCCACACCCATGCCACCACCACTGCCTGTTGCCATCCACACAACCTTCCACACCCGTGTCACCACTGCCTGTTGTCATCCACACAACCATCCACACCCGTGTCAGCCACACTGCCTCTTGCCATCCACACAAACTTCCTCACCCATGTCACTCACATTGCCTGTTGCCATCCACACAACCTTCCACACCCGTGTCACCACCATTGTTCCTTACCATCCACACAACCTTCCACACCCGTGTCACCACCACTGCCTCTTGCCATCCACACAACCTTCCAAACCCGTGTCACCCACACTGCCACTTGCCATCCACACAACCTTCCACACCCATGTCACCCAAAGTGCCTCTTGCCATCTACACAACCTTCCACACCCGTGTCACCACCACTGCCTGTTGTCATCCACACAACCATCCACACCCGTGTCAGCCACACTGCCTCTTGCCATCCACACAAACCTCCTCACCCATGTCACTCACACTGCCTGTTGCCATCCACACAACCTTCCACACCCGTGTCACCACCACTGTTCCTTACCATCCACACAACCTTCCACACCCGTGTCACCGCCACTGCCTCTTGCCATCCACACAACCTTCCACACCCATGTCACCCATAGTGCCTCTTGCCATCTACACAACCTTACACACCCGTGTCACCACCACTGCCTGTTGCCATCCACACCTATGTCACCACCACTGTCCCTTGCCATCCACACAACCTTCCACACCTGTCACCACCACTACCTGTTGCCATCCACACAACCTTCCACACCCGTGTCACCACCACTGTCCCTTGCCATCCCCATAACCTT
Source organism: Cherax quadricarinatus (assembly GCF_038502225.1). Lineage (NCBI taxonomy): Eukaryota > Metazoa > Arthropoda > Malacostraca > Decapoda > Parastacidae > Cherax > Cherax quadricarinatus. Next base: position 57,260,687 of record NC_091300.1, on the reverse strand, counting down.
CCACACCCTGGTCATCACCACTGCATCTTGCCATCCACACAACTTTCCTCCCCCACACAGTTGGAGTCTCACTCGCTTCCACACAAGTAGTTTGATAGTGTCGAAAAGCACGCCGATAACTCGGTTATCGGTGTTCTTTTCGGCGCCCGGTTATCGGCCTTTTGCTCGGTTATCAGCGGTTTTGGATGCGTCCATCCGCCGGCTGGGGCAGCTTGGGCTTCAGTTTGGCTTTTTCTCTTGGTGGGTGAGGAGGCTTCTGCTCATACATCCAAACATTTTACTTGTTTATCATTTTTTTAGTCATGAAGAATAGATTGTGTGTGATGTGGAAAGCTAATCATAAGGCATGGGTCACAAGGCAAATTTTCAAAGAGTGGGTTAATGATGTGTTTGGCCCAAGTGTGAAAAAATACCTCCTGGAAAAGAAATTGCCACTCAAGTGCCTCCTGGTACTGGACAATGCTCCTGCACATCCTCCAGACTTGGAAGACCAAGTGTTTAGGGACTTCAGTTTCATAAAAATGAAGTTCTTGTCTCCTAACACCTCTCCTCTTCTCCAGCCCATGGACCAGCAGGTAATTTCTAACTTCAAAAAACTCTCCACAAAAGCAGTGTTTCAAAAGTGCTTTGCAGTGACCGCGGACACTCAGTTGACCCTAAGAGAGTTCTGGAGGAATCACTTTACTATCTTCCATTGCATAAGCCTTATAGGTAAGGCTTGAGAGGGAGTGACTTCCAGGACCTTGAACTCTGCTTCGAGAAAACTGTGGCAAGATTGTGTCCAAGAGAGGGATTTTGAAGGGTGTGAGACTCACTGTGACCCTGACCCTGCCGACCCTGTGGATTCTATTTTGTCTTTGGGGAAGTTCCTGGGGTTGGAGGTGAGTGTTGAGGATGTGGAAGAGTTGCTGGAGGACCACAGGGAAGAGCTTACCACTGAAGAGCTGCAAGAGCTTCAACTTGAACAGCAACAGATTGCAGCTGAGGAACTTGCTTCAGAGGAGGAGGAAGAGGGAGTGATGGAGGTGCCTTCTTCAGAGATTAGAGGTGTGTGCAATGTGCACCAGGGTGCAAGCTTTTGTAGAGAAACACCACCCAGACAAAGCTGAAACAAGACATATCTGCAACATGTTTAGTGACAAAACCCTGTCCCACTTCATGGAAATCTTAAAGAGATGCCAGAAACAGAGCACTCTGGACAGTTATTTTGTGAGACAGGGGTCCAGTAATTCTCAAGCTGGTTCTAGTAGCATTAAAAAACAGAGAAGGGAAGTGACCACAGAGAAGGCATTACTACCTAAAGTCTTCATGGAGGGGGATTCCCTTTCCAAACACTAACTCCTCCCTCTTTCCTCCTCCCTATCTTCCAGAAGCCAGCATTAGCATTCAATAAAGGTATGTAACACTTACATAATTGTAAAAAAATTATTTTTTTGTGAATATTTTTGTTGGGAACGAATTAATTTTATTTCCATTAATTCTTATGGGAAATATTAATTCGGTTATCGGCCATTTCGGTTATCAGCCGACCTTCAGGAACGGATTATGGCCGATAACCAGGGGTCCACTTTACATTACATTATATTAACACTTCACGTACACATTACTAATTATAGGAAAAATTATAGCTAATTTTCCCCAGCCTGTGTACGGCAAATATAAATAATGGTTCAGAGAACCTACAAGTTGATGAATTAGGTATTTTTACAGAGGAAACGTGTCGCCAGTCCAGTATAAGGCCAAAATTATGGAACAATTGTTATACACACATTTAATGACCAAAGTTGTTGTACTCGCTCTCAGCATTCTGGAATGGCGCCAATACCTTCTAAAATCCTCAATGGCGTAGCTTCTAAGGTTCAAGAAAGCGCCTGTGAAGTCGACGACGGTGGAGAATAAAATTATATTGTGTAGGTGAAGATTTGCCCAATTTCTGTGTAAAATAGTGGGAAATATTCCCCTTATATCACGTTAAGCAAATTTAAGTTTACCTCTACTGAACGACTTCAGTATTTAATGGGAGATGAATTTCAGGGCCAGGAAAGAAGCCATTAAGTTTTGAATGTTTGCGAGCAAAGTTGTCAGTATAATAAAATTGGTAAAAAGAAAACTTGGAATCGTTGGAATTCATTCAATAACTAGAGAACGACTCACCTGATCGACTTCAAACTGTCAACACTGGTGTAGTTTCCTAAATGGAAGTTCTGATATTGGAGTCGTATAAGTTTCAGTGAGCCGGTTCCATGGAATAAATAGCGATATTCATTTATATTCAATAACTAAAGAATGCTTCTTCAGATCGGCTTCATATTATTATTAATGATACCCTGTAAGTTCAGTTTCAGCAAGTGCGAATTTAATTTACCAATTAAACTAATCATGTTGGTTTCTATGACATAAATGGATAACAATTATTCTGATCAAAAATAAATCACATTGTTTGACTTGATTAAGTTATCCAACCTGGAGGGAATTCCAGAGGTCAGCGCCCCGTGACCCGGTCCATGACCAGGCCTAGGTTAAATTTTTATATTGTTCATTTAATGAAAGTTTTTTAAGTACATGTATTTTAAGTACTTATTTTGGGCTGTGTCAGCTCTAATTTTCATTTTTAATGGAAAAAAACTGGAAAAACTGAAATACCTGTTTTATGTACGGCAGCGAGGACCAAATTCCTGGAACTCTTGATGTGTGTACGGCAGCGAAGACCATATTCCTGAAACATTTGACATGTGCACGGCAGCATGGACCATATTCCTGGAACACTTGACATATGTACGGCAGCGTGGACCATATTCCTGGAACACTTGGCATGTGTACGGCAGCGAGGACCATATTTCTGGAACACTTAACATGTGCACAGAAGCGAGGACCATATTCCTGGAACACTTGACATGAGTACGGCAGCGAGGACCATATTCCTGGAACACTTGACATGTGTACGGCAGCGAGGACCATATTCCTGGAACTCTTGACATATGGGCAGCGAGGACCATATTCCTGAAACACTTGACATGTGTACGGCAGCGAGGAACATATTCCTGGAACACTTGATATGTGCACGGCAGCGAGGATCATATTCCTGGAACACTTGACATGTGTACGGCAGCGAGGACCATATTCCTGGAACTCTTGACATGTGTACGGCAGCGAGGACCATATTCCTGAAACACTTGACATGTGTACGGCAGCGAGGACCATATTCCTGGAACACTTGACATGCGTACGGCAGCGAGGACCATATTCTTGAAACACTTGAAATGTGTACGGCTGCGAGGACCATATTCCTGGAACACTTGACATGTGTACGGCAGCGAGAGCAATATTCCTGGAACACTTGATATGTGTACGGCAGCGAGGACAATATTCATGGAACTCTTGACATGGGAACGCAGCGAGGACCATGTTTTTTGGAACACTTGACATGTGTACGGCAGCGAGAACAATATTCCTGGAACACTTGACATGTGTACGGCAGCGAGGACCATATTCCTGGAACTCTTGAGATGTAGGCAGCGAGGACCATACTCCTGAAACACTTGACATGTGGACGGCAGCGAGGACCATATTCCTGGAACACTTGACATGTGTACGGCAGCGAGGATCATATTACTGGAACACTTGACATGTGTACGGCAGCGAGGACCATATTCCTGGAATTCTTGACATGTGTAGGCGGCGAGGACCATATTTCGGGAACACTTGACATGTGAACGGCAGCGAGGACCATATTCCTGAAACACTTGACATGTGTACGGCAGCGAGGACTATATTCCTGAAACACTTGACATGTGTACGGCAGCGAGGACCACATTCCTGGAACACTTGACATGTGTACGTTAGCGAGAGCAATATTCCTGGAACACTTGACATGTGTACGGCAGCGAGGACCATATTCCTGGAACTCTTGACATGTGTAGGCAGCGAGGACCATATTTCTGGAACACTTGACATGTGTACGGCAGCGAGGACTATATTCCTGAAACACTTGACATGTGTACGGCAGCGAGGACCATATTCCTGGAACACTTGATATGTGCACGGCAGCGAGGACCATATTCCTGGAACACTTGACATGTGTACGGCAGCGAGAACAATATTTCTGGAACACTTGACATGTATAGGCAGCGAGGACCATATTCCTGGAACACTTGACATATGTACGGCAGCAAGGACCAAATTCCTGGAACATTTAACATGTGTACGGCAGCGTGGACCATATTCCTGCAACACTTGACATGTGTACGGCAGCGAGGATCAAATTCCTGGAACACTTGACATGTGTACGGCAGCGAGGACTATATTCCTGGAACACTTGACATGTGTACGGCAGCGACGACTATATTCCTGAAACACTTGACATGTGTACGGCAGCGAGGACCATATTCCTGGAACACTTGATATGTGCACGGCAGCGAGGACCATATTTCTATAACACTTGACATGTGTACGGCAGCGAGAACAATATTTCTGGAACACTTGACATGTAAAGGCAGCGAGGACCATATTCCTGGAACACTTGACATATGTACGGCAGCAAGGACCAAATTCCTGGAACATTTAACATGTGTACGGCAGCGTGGACCATATTCCTGCAACACTTGACATGTGTACGGCAGCGAGGATCAAATTCCTGGAACACTTGACATGTGTACGGCAGCGAGGACTATATTCCTGGAACACTTGACATGTTTACGGCAGCGAGAGCAATATTCCTGGAGCACTTGACATGTGTCCGGCAGCGAGGACCATATTCCTGGAACTCTTGACATGTGTAGGCAGCGAGGACCATATTTCTGGAACACTTGACATATGCTCGGCAGCGAGGACCATATTCCTGAAACACTTGACATGTATACGGCAGCGAGGACCATATTCCTGGAACACTTGATATGTGCAAGGCAGCGAGGACCATATTCCTATAACACTTGACATGTGTACGGCAGCGAGGACCACATTCTATGAACACTTAACATGCGTATGGCAGCGAGAACAATATTTCTGGAACACTTGACATGTGTAGGCAGCGAGGACCATATTCCTATAACACTTGACATGTGTACGGCAGCGAGGACCACATTCTATGAACACTTAACATGTGTATGGCAGCGAGAACAATATTTCTGGAACACATGACATGTGTAGGCAGCGAGGACCATATTCCTGAAACACTTGACATGTATACGGCAGCGAGGACCATATTCCTGGAACACTTGATATGTGCACGGCAGCGAGGACCATATTCCTATAACACTTGACATGTGTACGGCAGCGAGGACCACATTCTATGAACACTTAACATGTGTATGGCAGCGAGAACAATATTTCTGGAACACTTGACATGTGTAGGCAGCGAGGAACATATTCCTGGAACACTTGACATGTGTACGGCAGCGAGGACCATATTCCTGGAACACTTGATATGTGCACGGCAGCGAGGATCATATTCCTGGAACACCTGACATGTGTACGGCACCGAGGACCATATTCCTGGAACTCTTGACATGTGTAGGCAGCGTGGACCATATTTCTGGAACACTTGACATGTGTGCGGCAGCGAGGACCATATTCCTGAAACACTTGACATGTGTACGGCAGCGAGGACCATATTCCTGGAACACTTGACATGTTTACGGCAGCGAGGACCATATTCTTGAAACACTTGACATGTGTACGGCTGCGACAACCATATTCCTGGAACACTTGACATGTGTACGGCAGCTAGGACCATATTCTTGAAACACTTGACATGTGCACGGTTGCGAGGACCATATTCCTGGAACACTTGACATGTGTACAGAAGCGAGGACCATATTCCTGAAACACTTGACATGTGTACGGCAGCGAGGACTATATTCCTGAAACACTTGACATGTGTACGGCAGCGAGGACCACATTCCTGGAACACTTGACATGTGTACGTTAGCGAGAGCAATATTCCTGGAACACTTGACATGTGTACGGCAGCGAGGACCATATTCCTGGAACTCTTGACATGTGTAGGCAGCGAGGACCATATTTCTGGAACACTTGACATGTGTACGGCAGCGAGGACTATATTCCTGAAACACTTGACATGTGTACGGCAGCGAGGACCATATTCCTGGAACACTTGATATGTGCACGGCAGCGAGGACCATATTCCTGGAACACTTGACATGTGTACGGCAGCGAGAACAATATTTCTGGAACACTTGACATGTATAGGCAGCGAGGACCATATTCCTGGAACACTTGACATATGTACGGCAGCAAGGACCAAATTCCTGGAACATTTAACATGTGTACGGCAGCGTGGACCATATTCCTGCAACACTTGACATGTGTACGGCAGCGAGGATCAAATTCCTGGAACACTTGACATGTGTACGGCAGCGAGGACTATATTCCTGGAACACTTGACATGTGTACGGAAGCGAGGACCATATTCCTGGAACACTTGACATGTTTACGGCAGCGAGAGCAATATTCCTGGAGCACTTGACATGTGTCCGGCAGCGAGGACCATATTCCTGGAGCTCTTGACATGTGTAGGCAGCGAGGACCATATTTCTGGAACACTTGACATATGCTCGGCAGCGAGGACCATATTCCTGAAACACTTGACATGTATACGGCAGCGAGGACCATATTCCTGGAACACTTGATATGTGCACGGCAGCGAGGACCATATTCCTATATCACTTGACATGTGTACGGCAGCGAGGACCACATTCTATGAACACTTAACATGTGTATGGCAGCGAGAACAATATTTCTGGAACACTTGACATGTGTAGGCAGCGAGGACCATATTCCTATAACACTTGACATGTGTACGGCAGCGAGGACCACATTCTATGAACACTTAACATGTGTATGGCAGCGAGAACAATATTTCTGGAACACTTGACATGTGTAGGCAGCGAGGACTATATTCCTGAAACACTTGACATGTGTACGGCAGCGAGGACCATATTCCTGGAACACTTGATATGTGCACGGCAGCGAGGACCATATTTCTATAACACTTGACATGTGTACGGCAGCGAGAACAATATTTCTGGAACACTTGACATGTAAAGGCAGCGAGGACCATATTCCTGGAACACTTGACATATGTACGGCAGCAAGGACCAAATTCCTGGAACATTTAACATGTGTACAGCAGCGTGGACCATATTCCTGCAACACTTGACATGTGTACGGCAGCGAGGATCAAATTCCTGGAACACTTGACATGTGTACGGCAGCGAGGACTATATTCCTGGAACACTTGACATGTGTACGGAAGCGAGGACCATATTCCTGGAACACTTGACATGTTTACGGCAGCGAGAGCAATATTCCTGGAGCACTTGACATGTGTCCGGCAGCGAGGACCATATTCCTGGAGCTCTTGACATGTGTAGGCAGCGAGGACCATATTTCTGGAACACTTGACATATGCTCGGCAGCGAGGACCATATTCCTGAAACACTTGACATGTATACGGCAGCGAGGACCATATTCCTGGAACACTTGATATGTGCACGGCAGCGAGGACCATATTCCTATATCACTTGACATGTGTACGGCAGCGAGGACCACATTCTATGAACACTTAACATGTGTATGGCAGCGAGAACAATATTTCTGGAACACTTGACATGTGTAGGCAGCGAGGACCATATTCCTATAACACTTGACATGTGTACGGCAGCGAGGACCACATTCTATGAACACTTAACATGTGTATGGCAGCGAGAACAATATTTCTGGAACACTTGACATGTGTAGGCAGCGAGGACCATATTCCTGAAACACTTGACATGTATACGGCAGCGAGGACCATATTCATGGAACACTTGATATGTGCACGGCAGCGAGGACCATATTCCTATAACACATGACATGTGTACGGCAGCGAGGACCACATTCTATGAACACTTAACATGTGTATGGCAGCGAGAACAATATTTCTGGAACACTTGACATGTGTAGGCAGCGAGGAACATATTCCTGGAACACTTGACATGTGTACGGCAGCGAGGACCATATTCCTGGAACACTTGATATGTGCACGGCAGCGAGGATCATATTCCTGGAACACCTGACATGTGTACGGCAGCGAGGACCATATTCCTGGAACTCTTGACATGTGTAGGCAGCGAGGACCATATTTCTGGAACACTTGACATGTGTGCGGCAGCGAGGACCATATTCCTGAAACACTTGACATGTGTACGGCAGCGAGGACCATATTCCTGGAACACTTGACATGTTTACGGCAGCGAGGACCATATTCTTGAAACACTTGACATGTGTACGGCTGCGACAACCATATTCCTGGAACACTTGACATGTGTACGGCAGCGAGGACCATATTCTTGAAACACTTGTCATGTGTACGGCAGCGAGGACTATATTCCTGAAACACTTGACATGTGTACGGCAGCGAGGACTATATTCCTGAAACACTTGACATGTGTACGGCAGCGAGGACCACATTCCTGGAACACTTGACATGTGTACGTTAGCGAGAGCAATATTCCTGGAACACTTGACATGTGTACGGCAGCGAGGACCATATTCCTGGAACTCTTGACATGTGTAGGCAGCGAGGACCATATTTCTGGAACACTTGACATGTGTACGGCAGCGAGGACTATATTCCTGAAACACTTGACATGTGTACGGCAGCGAGGACCATATTCCTGGAACACTTGATATGTGCACGGCAGCGAGGACCATATTCCTGGAACACTTGACATGTGTACGGCAGCGAGAACAATATTTCTGGAACACTTGACATGTATAGGCAGCGAGGACCATATTCCTGGAACACTTGACATATGTACGGCAGCAAGGACCAAATTCCTGGAACATTTAACATGTGTACGGCAGCGTGGACCATATTCCTGCAACACTTGACATGTGTACGGCAGCGAGGATCAAATTCCTGGAACACTTGACATGTGTACGGCAGCGAGGACTATATTCCTGGAACACTTGACATGTGTACGGCAGCGAGGACTATATTCCTGAAACACTTGACATGTGTACGGCAGCGAGGACCATATTCCTGGAACACTTGATATGTGCACGGCAGCGAGGACCATATTTCTATAACACTTGACATGTGTACGGCAGCGAGAACAATATTTCTGGAACACTTGACATGTAAAGGCAGCGAGGACCATATTCCTGGAACACTTGACATATGTACGGCAGCAAGGACCAAATTCCTGGAACATTTAACATGTGTACAGCAGCGTGGACCATATTCCTGCAACACTTGACATGTGTACGGCAGCGAGGATCAAATTCCTGGAACACTTGACATGTGTACGGCAGCGAGGACTATATTCCTGGAACACTTGACATGTGTACGGAAGCGAGGACCATATTCCTGGAACACTTGACATGTTTACGGCAGCGAGAGCAATATTCCTGGAGCACTTGACATGTGTCCGGCAGCGAGGACCATATTCCTGGAGCTCTTGACATGTGTAGGCAGCGAGGACCATATTTCTGGAACACTTGACATATGCTCGGCAGCGAGGACCATATTCCTGAAACACTTGACATGTATACGGCAGCGAGGACCATATTCCTGGAACACTTGATATGTGCACGGCAGCGAGGACCATATTCCTATAACACTTGACATGTGTACGGCAGCGAGGACCACATTCTATGAACACTTAACATGTGTATGGCAGCGAGAACAATATTTCTGGAACACTTGACATGTGTAGGCAGCGAGGACCATATTCCTATAACACTTGACATGTGTACGGCAGCGAGGACCACATTCTATGAACACTTAACATGTGTATGGCAGCGAGAACAATATTTCTGGAACACTTGACATGTGTAGGCAGCGAGGACCATATTCCTGAAACACTTGACATGTATACGGCAGCGAGGACCATATTCCTGGAACACTTGATATGTGCACGGCAGCGAGGACCATATTCCTATAACACATGACATGTGTACGGCAGCGAGGACCACATTCTATGAACACTTAACATGTGTATGGCAGCGAGAACAATATTTCTGGAACACTTGACATGTGTAGGCAGCGAGGAACATATTCCTGGAACACTTGACATGTGTACGGCAGCGAGGACCATATTCCTGGAACACTTGATATGTGCACGGCAGCGAGGATCATATTCCTGGAACACCTGACATGTGTACGGCACCGAGGACCATATTCCTGGAACTCTTGACATGTGTAGGCAGCGAGGACCATATTTCTGGAACACTTGACATGTGTGCGGCAGCGAGGACCATATTCCTGAAACACTTGACATGTGTACGGCTGCGACAACCATATTCCTGGAACACTTGACATGTGTACGGCAGCGAGGACCATATTCTTGAAACACTTGACATGTGCACGGTTGCGAGGACCATATTCCTGGAACACTTGACATGTGTACGGAAGCGAGGACCATATTCCTGGAACACTTGACATTTGTACGGCAGCGAGAGCAATATTCGTGGAACACTTGAGATGTGTACGGCAGCGAGGTCCATATTCATGGGACTCTTGACATGGGGACGCAGCGAGGACCATATTTCTGGAACACTTGACATGTGAACGGCAGCGAGAACAATATTCCTGGAACACTTGACATGTGTACGGCAGCGAGGACCATATTCCTGGAACTCTTGAGATGTAGGCAGCGAGGACCATATTCCTGAAACACTTGACATGTGTACGGCAGCGAGGACCATATTCCTGGAACTCTTGACATGTGTAGGCGGCGAGGACCATATTTCTGGAACACTTGACATTTGTACGGCAGCGAGGACCATATTCCTGGAACACTTGATATGTGCACGGCAGCGGGGATCATATTCCTGGAACACTTGACATGTGTATGGCAGGGACGACCATATTCCTGGAACACTTGACATGTATACGGCAGCGTGGACCATATTCCTGGAACACTTGATATGTGCACGGCAGCGGGGATCATATTCCTGGAACACTTGACATGTGTACGGCAGCGAGGACCATATTCCTGGAACACTTGACATGTGTATGGCAGCGAGGACCATATTCCTGGAACACTTGACATGTGTACGGCAGCGTGGACCATATTCCTGGAACACTAATCATGTTGGTTTCTATGACATGAATGGATAACAATTATTCTGATCAAAAATAAATCACATTGTTTGACTTGATTAAGTTATCCAACCTGGAGGGAATTCCAGAGGTCAGCGCCACGTGACCCGGTCCATGACCAGGCCTAGGTTAAATTTTTATATTGTTCATTTAATGAAAGTTTTTTAAGTGCATGTATTTTAAGTAGTTATTTTGGGCTGTGTCAGTTCTAATTTTCATTTTTAATGGAAAAAAACTGGAAAAACTGAAATATCTGTTTTATATACGGCAGCGAGGACCAAATTCCTGGAACTCTTGACATGTGCACGGCAGCGAGGACCATATTCCTGAAACACTTGACATGTGCACGGCAGCATGGACCATATTCCTGGAACACTTGACATATGTACGGCAGCGTGGACCATATTCCTGGAACACTTGACATGTGTACGGCAGCGAGGACCATATTTCTGGAACACTTAACATGTGCACAGAAGCGAGGACCATATTCCTGGAACACTTGACATGAGTACGGCAGCGAGGACCATATTCCTGGAACACTTGACATGTGTACGTCAGGGAGAACCATATTCCTGGAACACTTGTCATGTGAACGGCAGCGAGGACCATATTCCTGGAACTCTTGACATATAGGCAGCGAGGACCATATTCCTGAAACACTTGACATGTGTACGGCAGCGACGACCATATTTCTGGAACACTTGATATGTGCACGGCAGCGAAGATCATATTCCTGGAACACTTGACATGTGTACGTCAGCGAGGACCATATTCCTGAAACACTTGACATGTGTACGGCAGCGAGGACCATATTCCTGGAACACTTGACATGTGTACGGCAGCGAGGACCATATTCTTGAAACACTTGACATGTGTACGGCTGCGAGGACCATATTCCTGGAACACTTGACATGTGTACGGAAGCGAGGACCATATTCTTGGAACACTTGACATGTGTACGGCAGCGAGAGCAATATTCCTGGAACACTTGACATGTGTACGGCAGCGAGGACCATATTCATGGAACTCTTGACATGGGGACGCAGCGAGGACCATATTTCTGGAACAATTGACATGTGTACGGCAGCGAGAACAATATTCCTGGAACACTTGACATGTGTACGGAAGCGAGGACAATATTCCTGGAACTCTTGAGATGTAGGCAGCGAGGATCATATTCCTGAAACACTTGATATGTGTACGGCAGCGAGGACCATATTCCTGGAACACTTGATATGTGCACGGCAGCGAGGATCATATTCCTGGAACACTTGACATGTGTACGGCAGCGAGGACCATATTCCTGGAACTCTTGACATGTGTAGGCGGCGAGGACCATATTTCTGGAACACTTGACATGTGTACGGCGGCGAGGACATATATTCCTGACACACTTGACATGTGTACGGCAGCGAGGACCATATTCCTGAAACACTTGACATGTGTACGACAGCGAGAGCAATATTCCTGGAACACTTGACATGGGTACGGCAGCAAGGACCATATTCCTGGAACTCTTGACATGTGTAGGCAGCGAGGACCATATTTCTGGAACACTTGACATGTGTCCGGCAGCGAGGACTATATTCCTCAAACACTTTATATGTTTACGGCAGCGAGGACCATATTCCTGGAACACTTGATATGTGCGCGGCAGCGAGAACCATATTCCTATAACACTTGACATGTGTACGGCAGCGAGAATAATATTTCTGGAACACTTGACATGTGTAGGCAGCGAGGACCATATTCCTGGAACACTTGCCATATGTACGGCAGCAAGGACCAAATTCCTGGAACATTTGACATGTGTACGGCAGTATGGACCATATTCCTGGAACACTTGACATGTGTACGGCAGCGAGGATCAAATTCCTGGAACTCTTGACATGTGTAAGGCAGCGAGGACTATATTCCTGGAACACTTGACATGTGTACGGCAGCGTTGATCATTTTCCTGGAACATTTGGCATATGTACGGCAGCGTGGACCATATTCCTCGTACACATGACATGTGCATTGCAGCGAGAACAATATTCCTGGAACAATTGACATGTGTAGGCAGCGAGGACCATATTCCTGGAACACTTAACATGTGTACGGCAGCGTTGATCATATTCCTGGAACATTTGGCATATGTACGGCAGCGTTGACCATATTCCTGGAACACATGACATGTGCATTGCAGCGAGAACAATATTCCTGGAACAATTGACATGTGTAGGCAGCGAGGACCATATTCCTGGAACACTTGACATGTGTACGGCAGCGAGGACCATATTCCTGGAACACTTTACATGTGTACGGCAGCGTGGATCATATTTCTGGAACACTTGACATGTGTACGGCAGCGAGGAGCATATTCCTTGAACACTTGACATTTGTACTGCAGCGAGAGCAATATTCCTGGAACACTTGACATGTGTGCGGCAGCGAGGACCATATTCCTGGAACTATTGACATGTGTAGGCAGCGAGGACCATATTTCTGGAACACTTGACATATGTACGGCATCGAGGACCATGTTCCTGAAACACTTGATATGTGCACGGCAGCGAGGACCATATTCCTATAACACTTGACATGTGTACGGCAGCGAGGACCACATTCTATGAACACTTAATATGTGTACGGCAGCGAGAACAATATTTCTGGAACACTTGACATGTGTAGGCAGCGAGGACCCTATTACTGGAACACTTGACATGTGTACGGCAGCGAGGACCCTATTACTGGAACACTTGACATGTGTATGGCAGCGTGGACCATATTCCTGGAACACTTGACACGGGTAGGCAGCGAAGACCATATTTCTGGAACACTTGACATGTGCATGGCAGCGTGGACCATATTTCTGGAACACTTAACATATGTTCGGCAGCGAGGACCATATTCTTGGAACACTTGGCGTGTGTACGGCAGCGTGGACCATATTCCTGGAACACTTGACATGTGTACGGCAGCGAGAACAATAATCCTGGACCACTTGACATGTGTAGACAGCGATGACCATATTCCTGGAACACTTGATATGTGTACGGCACCGAGGAACATATTCTTTGAACACTTGACATGTGTACGGCAGCGTGGACCATATTTCTGGAACACTTGACATGTGTACGGCAGTGAGGACCATATTCCTGGAACATTTGACATGTGTACGGCAGCGAGGACCATATTCCTGGAACACTTGACATGTGTAAGTACCCTATTAACATAGTAAAATTGTAAACCCAGGTTAATCATCACGACCAAAACACAAGCATCTGCCTCTTCCTATTGCTTGAAATATTTAATAATTAATGCATCTTATGAGCAGCATTCTTCACTTTTAGATAAGTATGTGCGTGGAAAAATCGTCAGTGAAATGATATTTTTCCCTAAACTTTGAATAGTTTAATTTTTTACCAGTAATATATAAACAAAATCAATTTGTTTTCTTGGAGAATTTCAGAGAATTTTAAATCTGATGCAACTACTTCCAAATAAGGTTTTCCTTTATTACTTCACAACTTCCTGTCTAACTGGCTTCAAAAAATTAAGGTTAGGTTAGGTTAGGTAAGGTTCGTCAGGAAACAGGACAAATGTTTCCTGACGCGGGTCTTAGATGGTGACCCGCCTTTGGAGCTTTTGGTCATCTGACCGAGGCCTTCCGCTGGCTTACCGGTCCACCCCTTTAAATATTATGGTCATTTATAACCATTGTTATATTAAAAAAAAAAATTAAATCTATGTCAACTATAACCAGGTGAAGGTTCGTAGAATAATTGATTTATGCAGCTTATATCACTTCAGCATTATACAGACCACTTCTAAAATACGTATTCTATTCAAGATTGATGAACTGAACACTTCGACTCAATGTTGAGGGACTGATTACCTCATTCTCCTCCTGATCTTCAAGTTTCTCCTACTTATGGACTGATGAAGCCACTGTGTGGCGAAACGTTTCCTCAATAAAGATACCCAAGAGTTGCACATGTGTCTAATTTATCAACATGTCGGTTCTCTGAACCATTCATCTACAACAATGTAAGTAATGGAAGTGGTGGATATATACATGCTGTTATATACATATTAATACACAATACGAGTATGCATCTTCACATGAATATATACATGTTACATATATTCATAATTATTTATATATATATATATATATTTGCACACATATAAACAGTATTAGTATTACTAATACTAACAGTCTAACTAATCAGTGACTAAGTTTCTTTGAAATTGGTCTGTAGGATGGTCATAATACAAAGAGATGTAAAATAACCCTGAAAATTGAGATGTCTAGGATAAAGTGTCCCGTAGCTAGGTCGCTAGCGCACTCACCTTACACACTGAGGTCCGGAGTTCGAATCTCCTCCGGTACGGCTGGAAACATTAGGGATGTGTTTCCATAAGACACCTGCTGTCTCTTTCCCTGTTCATCTATCAGTTTAAAATTGGTACCTGGGTGTTAGTCGACTGGTGTGGGTCAACTTGCTGGAAGCTGAAGATTCAAATGAGTCAAAGTGATGTTAGGAAGCATTTCATTAGCCATAGAGTTGTCAGGAAGTGGAATAGTCTGGAAAGTGACGTAGTGGAGACAGGAGAAATTCATAGTTTTAAGATGAGGTATGATAAAGCTAATGGAGCAGGGAGAGAGTGAACCTAGTTGCGACCAATGAAGAGGCGGGGCGAGGAGCTATGAATCGGCCCCTGGTGTGCGTGTGTGTGTGTGTATGAGTACACACACACACACACACACACCCACACACACACACACACAGACTGAGGACAGAAGGTGGAGAACTCACAAGAAATGATCAGGAGGTATGTGAGGAGCTAAACAGGAGATTTAAGGAAGTTTTTACAGTAGAGAGAGGAAGGGCTCTGGGAAGACAGCACAGAAGGGAGCATCAAGAGGGAATATACCAACAAGTGTTGGATGGCATACGAACAACCGAGGAGGAGGTGCAGAAGCTGCTAAGTGACCTTGGTACCTCGATGGCGATAGGACCGGACATCTCCCCATGGGTCCTTAGAGAAGCAGAGATGCTGTGCGTGCCCCTAACCACAATCTTCAACACATCCCTTGAAACTGGGCAACTACCTGAGAAATGGAAGACAGCAAATGTAGTCCCCATATTTAAGAAAGGAAACAGAAATGAGGCACTAAACTACAGACCTGTGTTTCTGACATGTATTGTGTGTAAAGTCATGGAGAAGATTATCAGGAGGAGAGTGGTCGAACACCTGGAAAGGAACAAGATTATAAATGAAAACCAGCATGGGTTCATGGGAAGCAAATCTTGTATCACAAACCTCCTGGAGTTTTATGACAAGGTAACAGAAGTAAGACACGAGAGAGAGGGGCGGGTTGATTGCATTTCCCTAGACTGCAGGAAGGCCTTTGACACAGTTCCCCACAAGAGATTATTGCAGAAGCTGGAGGATCAGGCGCATAAAACAGGGAGGGCACTGCAATGAATCAGGGAATACCTGACAGGGAGGCAACAACGAGTCATGATACGTGAAGAGGTATCACAGTGGGCGCCTGTGACGAGCAGGGTCCCACAGGGGTCAGTTCTAGGACCAGTGCTATTTTTGATATATGCGAACGACATGATGGAAGGAATAGACTCTGAAGTGTCCCTATTCGCAGATGATGTGAAGCTGATGAGAAGAATTAAATCGGATGAGGATGAGGCAGGACTGCAAAGAGACCTGGACAGGTTGGATAAGTGGTCCAGAAACTGGCTTCTCGAATTCAACCCTGCCAAATGCAAAGTCATGAAGATTGGGGAGGGGCGAAGAAGACCGCAGACAGAGTATAAGCTAGGTGGACAAATACTACAGACCTCACTCATGGAGAAAGACCTTGGGGTGACCATAACACCGAGCACGTCACCGGAGGCACACATCAACCAAATAACTGCTGCAGCTTACGGGCGCCTGGCAAACCTGAGAATAGCGTTCCGATACCTTATTAAGGAATCGTTCAAGACACTGTACACTGTGTATGTTAGGCCCATACTGGAGTATGCAGCACCAGTCTGGAACCCACACCTGGTCAAGCACGTCAAGAAGTTAGAGAAAGTACAAAGGTTTGCAACAAGGCTAGTCCCAGAGCTCAGGGAAATGTCGTACGAGGAAAGGTTAAGGGAAATCGGACTGACGACACTGGAGGACAGAAGGGTCAGGGGAGACATGATAACGATCTACAAGATACTGCGGGGAATAGACAAGGTGGACAGAGATACAATGTTCCAGAGAGGGGACACAGAAACAAGGGGTCACAACTGGAAGCTGAAGACTCAGACGAGTCACAGGGACGCTAGGAAGTATTTCTTCAGTCATAGAGTTGTCAGGAAGTGGAATAGCCTAGCAAGTGAAGTAGTGGAGGCAAGAACCATACATAGTTTTAAGAAGAGGTATGATAAAGCTCAGGAAGTAGAGAGGGAGAGGACCTAGTAGCGATCAGTGAAGAGGCGGGGCCAGGAGCTTGGACTCGACCCCTGCAACCTCAACTAGGTGAGTACAACTAGGTGAGTACACAAACACACACACCAGGCTGCAAAATATTTTAGGTTAATTCCACAAATGTCGATAAAAATGTCTTTACCTGACTGACGCTAATTACCTCATCAATCAAGATCCACGCTAAATACCAACCATCCCATGTCTAGAGCTGTAGATATGATCTTAGTATACTCACCAAAACGTAGACTGATGTATCTGGGTGTATATCTTAGCGCATCCTTAATACCCGGTCCGGCTTTCAGACAAGACCGGTAATACCTGAGTGTCTACGGTAATTCCTAACACTGTACAGGTAATACTAATGTGCCTGGAGCAGTAATGTATAAAAAGTGGATTAACAGAGGTGTGGGCTGCTGAACTGGATCCTAAATTGAGGCTTACAATAATAAAACTTATTAGACTTTAGTAGAGATGGATGAAGGATTATTATCAGGTCTGATTGGAATGAATGAGCCGCTGAGTCCAGTTATTAATACTGGAATTATCGCATACCTTATTCCCAAGTGATTATACGTGGATGGTCTGCAAGGGGCGTTACGTGTGGCTGCCTGGATGCCCAGGATTTCTGTTCATATATATATATATATATATATATATATATATATATATATATATATATATATATATATATATATATATATATATATATATATATATATATATATATATAGATAAATAGCAATGAAATCACGAAACAAGTGATTTTAAATCATTTACCAAACTGCGGCAGGCCATGACTCGACCCTACGAACCTTGTACCGCCTCCAGAGACAGAACAATGCACGCATCACTTTACCACTATGCCACTGATCCTACAAGAACCAAGCACACAGCACGTAGCTATGTGTTCGCCACGAGTGTCCTCGGGCCAAGGCGAACACACAGCTACGTTATTTGGGAGATGACGTGTCAGAGGATGGATTTATGAAGGATGAGGTTAATCATAGAATTGATGAAGGAAAAAAGGTGAGTAGTGCATTGAGGTATATGTGGAGTCAAAAAACGTTATCTATGGAGGCAAAGAAGGGAATGTATGAAAGTATAGTCGTACCAACACTCTTATATGGGTGTGAAGCTTGGGTTGTAAATGCTGCAGCGAGGAGGCGGTTGGAGGCAGTGGAGATGTCCTGTCTAAGGGCAATGTGTGGTGTAAATATTATGCAGAAAATTCGGAGTGTGGAAATTAGGAGAAGGTGTGGAGTTAATAAAAGTATTAGTCAGAGGGCTGAAGAGGGGTTGTTGAGGTGGTTTGGTCATTTAGAGAGAATGGATCAAAGTAGAATGACATGGAGAGCATTTAAATCTGTAGGGGAAGGAAGGCGGGGTAGGGGTCGTCCTCGAGAAGGGTGGAGGGAGGGGGTAAAGGAGGTGTTGTGGGTGAGGGATTTGGACTTCCAGCAAGCGAGCGTGAGCGTGTTAGATAGGAGTGAATGGAGACAAATGGTATTTGGGGCCTGACGATATGTTGGAGTGTGAGCAGGGTAATATTTAGTGAATGGATTCAGGGAAACCGGTTATTTTATATTACCGGAATTGAGTCCTGGAAAAGGTAAGTACAATGCCTGCACTTTGAAGGAGGGGTTTGGAATATTGGCAGTTTGGAGAGATACATTGTGTATTTTTATATGTATATAGTTTTAAACTGTTGTATTCTGGGCACCTCTGCAAAAACAGTAATTATGTGTGAGTGAGGTGAAAGTGTTGAATGATGAAAGCATTTTCATTTTGGGGATTTTCTTTCTCTTTGTGTCACCCTGACTCGGTGGGAGACGGCCGACTTGTTGAATATATATATATATATATATATATATATATATATATATATATATATATAATATATATATATATATATGCTGCTCCAGCACCAAACCCTAGTGCAGCACTCACTGGCTCACAGTCAAGCTGGGATGGCCCGATCACTGAAAAGGTGCATGGGAACGCGCCTCGACCCTAAGACCCTCAGTATTGCAGTGGCTCTGCACCTTGCTACCCCAACTCACACAGAATATACGTGTATTTGCAGCAAAGTGCAAGCCGACCAATATGGTCTACATGGTCTTAACTGTTCCAAGACTAAGGGCTGGCATGCAAAACACAATGAGGTCAATGGCATCATAAAGAGAACCCTTGATACAGCTGGATGCCCAGCCAAGAAGGAGCCCCGATCACTAGCAGCCAACAATACCCAGAACCCAGCAAACCTCCCCGATGGGATCACCATCTATCCTTGGAAGAATGGCAAGCTCTTAGCATGGGACTATACCTGTGTGTCCACACTGGCTGACACCTATATCCATCACAGTGTGGGGCGACAGGGAGGAGCTGCTGACCACAGGGAGGAGTACAAGATCAGCAAGTACAGGGACATAAGCCAACAGTATCAATTTGTCCCAGTGGGATCAGAGACCTTGGGATCATGGGGAAAAAATGCCACACGTTTCCTTAAAGAACTGGGTTCCAGACTCATCGACACCACCAGGGACCCAAGGGCAGCCACTTTCATGTTCCAGCGCCTCAGCATGGCCATCCAGAGGGAAAATGTTGGCTGCATACTTGGCTCACGTCCGGCTTCGCAGGAGCTGGAGATGATTCATAATCTTTGATATATTGTATCGTATTCATGTTTGTGTTTTCTGTAAATGTATTGTACATTAATAAATTTTCACATAGAATATAAAATATAGGGGGTGGTAGGAGAAGAAAATATTCAAACAACTCCGTGGAGAACCTTGAGTTTTCCCTGAGGTACATTTATTGTCTTCTGAGGATGAAGATCCCCAGTCCAGCTATAGAAGTGGTACTTCCCTATATTTATTAAACATATATATATATATATATATATATATATATATATATATATATATATATATATACATATATATATATATATATTTTTTTTTTTTTTTTATTATCACACTGGCCGATTCCCACCAAGGCAGGGTGGCCCGAAAAAGAAAAACTTTCACCATCATTCACTCCATCACTGTCTTGCCAGAAGGGTGCTTTACACTACAGTTTTTAAACTGCAACATTAACACCCCTCCTTCAGAGTGCAGGCACTGTACTTCCCATCTCCAGGACTCAAGTCCGGCCTGCCGGTTTCCCTGAACCCCTTCATAAATGTTACTTTGCTCACACTCCAACAGCACGTCAAGTATTAAAAACCATTTGTCTCCATTCACTCCTATCAAACACGCTCACGCATGCCTGCTGGAAGTCCAAGCCCCTCGCACACAAAACCTCCTTTACCCCCTCCCTCCAACCTTTCCTAGGCCGACCCCTACCCCGCCTTCCTTCCACTACAGACTGATACACTCTTGAAGTCATTCTGTTTCGCTCCATTCTCTCTACATGTCCGAACCACCTCAACAACCCTTCCTCAGCCCTCTGGACAACAGTTTTGGTAATCCCGCACCTCCTCCTAACTTCCAAACTACGAATTCTCTGCATTATATTCACACCACACATTGCCCTCAGACATGATATACCACTGCCTCCAGCCTTCTCCTCTTTGCAACATTCATCACCCATGACCCTCATCCTCAGAGAAGACAATAAACGTACCTCAGGGAAAACTCAAGGTTCTCCCCGGAGCTGTTTGAATATTTTCTTCTCCTGCCACCCCCTATATTTTATATTCTATGTGAACATTTATTAATAAACAGAATACAATTACAGAAAACACAAACATGAATACAATGGTACAATGATTTAAAGATCATGAATTTCCTCCAGCTCCTCCGAAGCCAGAGGCGGGCCAAGTATGCAGCAAGCATTTCCAATCTGGATGGCCCACTGAGGCGCTGGAACATGAAAGTGGCTGCCCTTGTGTCCCTGGTGGTGTCGATGAGTCTGGAGCCCAATTCTTTAAGGAAACGTGTGGCATATTTTCCCATGATCCCAAGGTCTCTGATCCCACTGGGACAAATTGATTCTGTTGGCTTGTGTCCCTATACTTGCTGATCTTGTACTCCTCCCTGTGATCAGCAGCTCCTCCCTGTCGCCCGACACTTTGATGGATATAGGTGTTAGCCAGTGTGGACACACAGGTATAGTCCCATGTTAAGAGCTTGCCATTCTTCGAAGGATAGATGGCGATCCCGTCGGGGCGGTTTGCTGGGTTGTGGGGATTGTTGCTGCTAGTGAACGGGGCTCCCTCTCGGCTGGGCATCCAGCTGTAGCAAGGGTTCTCTTCATTATGTCGTTGACCTCTCTGTCTTGCATGCCAGCCCTTGGTTTTGGAACAGTTAAGACCATGTAGACCACATTGGTCTGCTTGTGCTTTGCTGCAAATACACGTATATTCTGTGTGAATTGGGGCAGCAAGCGCAGAGCCACTGCAATACAGAGGGTCTTAGGGTCGAGTCGTGTTCCCATTGCCGATATGGGAACTGTTTGGAGGAAGTCCCCAGAGTGAAGTGCGCTCACAGCCTGGAGACGGGCAGTCTCCCTATCTGATGCTGCAGCCCTGAGCATGTTGGCAAGCACCTTTTCAGCGATCGGACCATCCCAGCTTGACTGTTTGTGAGCCAGTGCTGCACTAAGGTTTGGTGCTGGAGCAGCACCTTCAGCCTGGGCTTACCACACAGTTTGAGGTATGGCAGATGATGAAGCCAGCCAGCCACAAAGGGTGTGTGGAGAGTTTCGAGCACGCAACAGGGATGGTCGCATTCGTGCACACAATGGGTGTGCGGGATCACATATGCCCCCAGCAGAGAGCAGCCCACAGCCTCCACAGGCAGATGACAATTCCAATGGCAACCTCCTCACTTGCGATAACCTTCTGTTGGCATTCAAATCCACTGCTAGCAGTACCCTATCCCACATCCCTAAAGCGGCTCGCCCATATGCAGCAGGGAAATTCACAGACCTTCTTAAGCAGGTGAATGGAGGTTCCACCAACTTAGAAGCCCGAGGCACCATCCAAGCATGGCGCAACCTACTCCTGTTCGGCAATGTCTGTCTTGCAGTTCCTGAGAGACGAGGCAAACTGCTAACCACGTCAGTTATCAAGGCAGTGCGCAACTACCCAAGAACGGATAATTGTGTCCCTCTGCCCCATCATCGCAGGAATCACAAAGGTAGACCCAAGAAAAGTCCCACTGAAAACGAGAAAATTTGCGCACAGGTTAGCAAAAAAATTGAAGAAGGTAACACAGTGGGAGCAATCCGAATAATTACAAGTGACGACACTGTAGCCCCCAAAGATGAGACCACAGCCCAAGCACTAAGAGACAAGCATCCAACCAGGGACACCATAGCCATCAACAACAACCCTGAGGAAGACCCCATCACTGAACAATTAATTTTGCCAGAATCGGAAGTCTATAAGGCGATTGTGTCATTTCCAGCAGGATCTGCAGGAGGTTACACTGGAATTCGACCTCAGCACCTCAAAGAGATGGTAAATCCAGTACTCGGTGCATCTGCATCAATTCTTCTCACCGAGTTAACAACTTTCGTCAACAACTGCCTGGCTGGGCGAATCCCAGAAGAAATTAAACCTTTCTTTTTTGGAGCCTCACTATGTGCTTTGAAGAAGAAGGATGGGGGAATCAGACCCATTGCGGTTGGAAACACTCTTCGCCGTCTCGTTGCCAAAGCAGCAGTAAGAAACATTCGCCTAGAAGCTGCCAGTTTACTCCAGCCACACCAACTGGGCTTTGGGGTCTCTCAAGGCAGTGAAGCTGCAGCTCATGCGGCAAGGGCCTACATCAGGGACCTACCAGAAGACAAGGCCGTAGTCAAACTTGATTTTAGAAATGCCTTTAATATGGTGAAGAGAGATGCTGTCTTGCCAGCTGTTCGGGATCGGTTCCCCAGTCTTTTTCCCTTCATTTCAGCCGGCTACAGCAAACCCTCAATTCTTTTGTTTGGAGAACATGAAATTCTCTCATCAGAGGGTGTTCAGCAGGGTGACCCACTCGCTCCACTTCTCTTCTGCTTGGCAGTAAGAGAACTAACTTCCAGCCTACGCAGCGAGCTCAACATCTGGTACCTGGATGATGGCACTCTGGCAGGTACTGAAGAGTCCCTGGTAGGGGACCTACAACTGGTGAAAACACAGGGAGAAGACTTGGGACTCATCCTCAATCCCTCCAAGTGTGAAATCATCACAGCGAACCAGGAAATAATCAATGCTGTGCGAAGAATCCTCCCAGAAGTCTCTACTACCACTCCGTCCAACAGTACCCTCTTGGGAGCACCGCTGGGTCACCAGGCCATCGACACAGTCCTCAAGGACAAATTGAATGACCTGATGAGAATGGAGGAGAGAATAAGCAATCTTGATGCCCATGATGCTCTGTATCTCCTCACAAGGTGTCTTACTATGCCAAGACTCACTTACTTCCTGAGGTGTGCACCCTTTTTTGACAACCCAACACTCGACGAATATGACGCACACCTGAGATCAACCCTTAAGAAGGCACTGAACCTGTCACTAGAGGATCAGCAATGGGATCAGGCAACCCTCCCAGTGCGACTGGGAGGTATAGGGGTGCGCAAAGCAACGCATGTTGCTTTACCTGCTTTTCTGTCTTCGTGTTTGGCTTCCAGTGCATTAGTCAAGAAGATTGTTCCCGAACGCTTGAGAGACGTGGTAGGAGCTCAAGACCCCAGGTTTACTGAAGCAGCGATTCGGTGGGACACCCTTACAGACTCCTCCAGTAGACCAGCTCCTCCCAAAGAGCACAAACAGTCCCACTGGGACAAACCGATCATGGAAAAAATCGCCAACACAATGCTCTCCAACGCTTCAGGAAAGGACAAAGCTCGTCTCCTGGCAGTGAAGGCACCACACTCAGGAGATTTCCTGTTAGCTGTTACCAATTCCTCCTTGGGCACTCGACTCGACCCACAGGCCATTCGGATTGGTGTTGCTCTTCGCCTAGCCGCCCCCATCCTCACCGAACATAGGTGTATTTGCGGCAGGGCGACAGCTGATCAATTCGGACTTCATGGTCTCGTGTGTCACACAGCAGAAGGGAAGTATGCCAGACATGAGGAGGTCAATGACATCATAAAGAGAAGCCTCGCCACAGCCCGTTGCCCAGCTCAACGGGAACCCCAAGTGCAGAGGTCTGACGGAAGTCAAAAGCGTCCTGATGGAGCCACTATGCTACCTTGGAAGGATGGAAAGCAGATTGCCTGGGACTACACCTGTGCCGCCACATTGGCAGACACCTACTTGCCATACTCCGTAGTGGAAGGGGGTGGAGCTGCCAGCCACAGGGAGACCCAGAAGATCCGCAAATATGAAGACCTTCCCCCTTGCTATAACTTCATCCCAATAGGGTCGGAGACCCTTGGAGCATGGGGCAAGTGTGCTCTAAAGTTCCTCAAAGAGCTGGGTGAAAAGCTCATCATAGAAACCAAGGACCACAGGGCGACCAGCTTCCTCTTTCAGAGACTCAGTGTTGCGATCCAGAGAGGAAATGCCTGCAGCATTCTGGGCACGCGGCCCACCGCCGGGGAGCTGGACGAAGTATTCGAGATGTAGCTCTGAGTTACCTATGTTGTTTTACTTTCTATTATATTTTTGTGAATGTTTTGTCAATGTATTCTGTCTTTAAATAAAAAATATATCATTATATATATCATTATATATATCATTATAGGGGGTGGTAGGAGAAAATTCTCAAACAGCTTCAGGGAGAACCTTGAGTTTTCCCTGAAGCAAGTTTATTCTTTTCTCTGAAGATGAGGGTCCCTAGGACAGTTCTAGAGGTGGCACCTCCCTATATATATATATATATATATATATATATATATATATATATATATATATATATATATATATATATATATATATATATATATATATATATATATATATATATATATATATATATATATATATATATATATATATATATATATATATATATATATATATATATATATATATATATATATATATATATATATATATATATATATATATATATATATATATATATATATATATATATATATATATATATATATATATATATATATATATATATAACCCATAGCCTCGGAGAAGTGGATAAAATGGCTTCAAGTAAGAATGTTTAGATGTCTTCCTGAAGCCGTGTTTGAAGATTCCACTTCCCCTACCACACCATCTTTTCATATATTTTTTTTTTTTACCAATAGGAATATTTTATTACATAATATGGAACAGAAGATTTAAGAGATACATTGTTGATATAAAGGTGGCATATACGGTACATGTTGTTACGCGTGTATCACCGATTATAAGGCGAAAATCTCATCCAGCTCCTCAGAGCTGGGGCGTGTGCCCAAAATACAGCAGGCATTACCCCTTTGAACAGCCGCACTGAGCCGCTGGAACAGAAAACTAGCTGCCCTGGGATCCCTAGTTACCCTGATGAGTCTTTTTCCCAGCTCCTTAAGGAATTTAGATGCACTCTTTCCCCATGAGCCAAGGGTCTCTGAGCCTATGGGAACAAACATATAATGATGGGCAAGTTCTCCATATTTTCTAGACTTTTGGGACTCCCTGAAGCTGGCAGCTGCCCCTCCTTCCTCCCTGGTGTATTGGAGATAGGTATCAGCCAAGGTAGATGCACATGTATAGTCCCACACCACCTGCTTCCCATCTGTCCAGGCTTGAAGGGTGATACCATCTGGACGCTTCTGGCTGCCATCAGATCTGCATAGTTGGGGTGGCTCCCTTACTGCTGGGCATCCAGCTGTTGTGAGGCTCCTCTTGATAATGTTATTAACCTCCTCATGTCTTGCAATCTTTCCCTCGGATTTACGGCACACAAGACCATGGTACCCGAATCGGTCTGCTGCTTCACTGCCACAAATACACCTGTGTTCGGCGAGAATAGGGGCGGCAAGTCGAAGGGCAACACCGATGCGGATGGTCTGTGGGTCGAGGCGTGTGCCAAGGCTGGAGTTGGGAACAGCCAACAGAAAGTCCCCAGCATGAGGGGCTCTCACTGCCAGGAGGCGGGCTCTATCCTTCCCTGACACACTCTGAAGCATTGTTGAGGCTATATTTTCCACTATTGGACCATCCCAGTGCGATTGTTTGTAGTTGTTGGGGGGAGCAGGTCTGGTTTCAGAGCCCGTTAGATTATCCCAGATCATTGCTCCGTCAATGAATTTTTGGTCCTGGACTCCAATCTTGTCCCTAAGATGTTCAGGGAGAATCGCTGCTACAAGCTCTCTGGATGCAATACACGAGGACAGAAAAGCAGGTAACGCAATCTGTGATGACTTGCGGACACCAATGCCTCCTAGTCTGACTGGAAGTGTAGCTTGGTTCCACTGCCCGTCTTCTAGAGTAAGGTTAAGTACTTTCGTAAAAATCTGCCTCAGAATACTGTCATATTCGTGCAGTATAGGGTTATCATATGAAGGTGCACATCTTAGGAAATATGTCAACCTGGGCAGACTCAAGCACTTTGTGAGAAGGTACAAGGCATCGTGGGTGTCCAGATTGCCTATTCGTTGTTCCATTCTCCTTAACTCTTCCAATTTCTTCCTGAGAATTGTGTCAATGGCATTGCTTCCCAGAGGTGCTCCTAGCAAGACACTATTTGTGGGGGCAATGACTGCTGCTCCTGGTAGTTTTGATCTCACTGCATTTATCACTTGTTGACTGACTGAGATGATTTCACATTTGGATGGATTCAGGATGAGACCCATTTCCTGTCCCCGTGTCATTACCTGTGTAAGGTCATGTAGGAGGGACTCCTTTGTACCTGCTAGTGTGCCATCATCTAGGAACCAGATGTTTAGCTCGCTGGTCAGTCTGACTGTGATTTCCCTAACTGCTATACAGAAGAGAAATGGTGCAAGAGGATCTCCTTGTTGGACACCCTCCGATGATGTGATTTCATGCTCTCCAAAGAGAAGCATTGATTCCTTGCTATACCCAGCTGAAACAAAAGGGAAGAGACCAGGGAAATGTTCTTGTACTGCTGCTAATACCACGTCTCTTTTCAGGAGATTGAACGCATTCTTGAAATCTAATTTTACCACTGCATTGTCCTCAGGCAGGTTGTTGATATACGCCCTTGTTGCATGAACCGCTGCTTCACTTCCTTGAGAGACCCCAAAGCCAAGCTGGTTTGGTTGAAGCATCATGGCTGCCTGTGCACGAATACTTCGGACAGCAGCTTTGGATACGAGGCGGCGTAACGTGTTGCCTACTGCAATTGGCCGAATTCCTCCATCCTTCTTTTTAAGTGCACAAAGTGTTGCACCAAAAAAGAAAGGTCTAATTTCATCAGGAATCAGACCAGCCAAGGAATTGTTGACGAACCTTGTGATCTCTGAAAGCAGTGTCTCTGCAATTTCCCCAATAACTGGATTAACCATTTCCTTTAAATGCTGTGGCCTTATTCCAGTGTAACCCCCAGCAGAGCCAGATGGGAACGACATTATTGCTTTGTAAATGTCTGAGTCTTCCACAATCAATGGTTCCATAGTGGGGACAGAGGTGTTGGAACTGTTGGTGCCACTGGTTTCCCTGGCAGGGTGCTTTCCTCTAAGTGCTTCAGCCGTGTCAGCATCCCTGGGAGCAACTGTATCTTCACTGGTAATAATTCTGATTGCCCCCACTGTGTTGCCCTCTTCAATTTTCTTGCTCACCTGGACTCTGACTTTTTCACTGTCAGTAGAGTGAGTGGGGGTTCTGCCTCTCCCTTTTTTGTGTTGACGGGGAAGGCGAATGAGGTTATCAACTCTAGGAAAATCTCTTAAGGATTTAATTATCATTGAGGCTAGCCTCTTTCCCCTTCTTTCCGGCACAGCTAAGCAGACATTGCCAAAAAGTAGCAAGTTGTGCCATGCCTTGATGGTTGGTGGAGCATTTAAGATAGTGGAACCATCGTTTACTTTTTTCAGGAGGTCTGTAAGTTTCCCAGCTGCGTGTGGACGGGCTGCTTTGGGAATATGTGTGAGTGTCCTCGTACCTGTTGCTTTAATTGCTTCCAAGAGATTGTCTGATGAGATGAAATCTGTTGGAGTGGGTTCAGGTGCCTGAGGTGGCTCTGGATCATCACTTTCCACAGGAGGACATCCTGAACCAGGGCAACTACCGTGTTTGCGGAGGAAACCATTAGAGTTGAGACAACGAAGCTGTAAGCATGACCGACACTTGCCTCTCCTAGTATTGCCAGCCGTGCCATTTCCCTGGCTGCTTGCTTCCTCCTGGTTGGCATCCATCTGCTAGACTAGACAATAGGAGTGGAATATGACATGCTGGGTGGGTATGGTGCGTGGAAGGTAGTGAACTTGACCGTGGTGGCCTGGTGGAGTTTGAGGGGCTGGGAGGGGAAGGGGAAAACTTCCCCTGGGAATTAGGTGGGGGAGGCGCAGGTTGTTGAGTGGGGTTATCCCGGGGAGTACAATACACATGGACTTGCACACTATATATTGTTCACACTGTCTTACAATACACATAACTTTATTTGTTTCCCATGTACACTATGGACAATGTGGGTATGATATATATATGCACTAATCAGGTGATATCACTATTTGTTCACAGTGGTTCGGAATATACACATATGTAATCACATTATAATGATAATAAGTCACATTGCTACAATTTTATTAAGCTATCGTAAGTTAAATCATGTAATACCTATGTACACTCTGAACCATTATATTATTATTATTATTATTATTATTATTATATTATTATTATTATTTTTTCATAAGTATCCCCGATAAAGTGGTGTTCAGTGTATCGAATGCCTTTTGCAAGTAGTGTCACCACACGTATATAAGATTCCCTGACAACATTTGAGTTCTCAGGTAGTTCATCAGATTAATTATTAATATGTCGGTCGAGTAAGATCTCCTGAAACCTGATTTGTTAACTATGGAGAATGTTTTTGTCATTGCTATACTTATACTCTCGACAATACACCGTTTTCTCTAGCTTTTTAGATATTATACTGAGTGTACTAACAGGCTTATAGTTCCCGATGGCTGACCTACGAGTTTTTCTCGAAGATATAAGAGTAACTCTGGCCTCTGGCCACAGTACATGAATAATGCTGATGAGATGAGACAAGCGTGTATTGGAAGAAACTGCCAACAAG
Source organism: Cherax quadricarinatus (assembly GCF_038502225.1). Classification (NCBI taxonomy): domain Eukaryota; kingdom Metazoa; phylum Arthropoda; class Malacostraca; order Decapoda; family Parastacidae; genus Cherax; species Cherax quadricarinatus. The sequence goes on along the minus strand of NC_091300.1, from coordinate 57,230,972 downwards.
AACTTACATCAGTCAGCAAAAGAAAGGTGCATTGGGATTCAAGACAACAAAGGATCGCTGTTTACCATTCCAAGACTCCTTGTGCTTTAAGAGGTGTAGATAAAACCACATTACCAGTTATATGGATAACCAGAGCCAGGTCCTATTAAGAGAGATGATGTCAGTTCAACTGCCGGCCAAGGAGCGAGGGCGAGGCAGACGCCCATGGCTGGAGTTCAATGGCTTGGATTGGTGGGTGTTTCCAGCCCGGAAGTCGTGCCATGGGAAAGTAAGAATTATAAAATTTAAGGCAGCCTGATTATATTACTCAAGGTAATTGAATCAAGAGCCCTTTAACGGCACGAAAGACCCTTCAGTGGGGCTACAAAGGTTACAGCAACATTAACGGCACGAAAGACCCTTCAGTGGGGCTACAAAGGTTACAGCAACAGTAAGAAAACTTAACAAGGGTTCCAAATTATTATTATTTTTATACTGTTATATTTAAGAAGTGCTAAACCTGTACAGATAATATAGGACTTGGGAGAAAGGTAGGTAATCAGGTTGGATCCTTGGAAAGGAAGGGTAGCTACAACTCCTTGGATCAAGAGATCTTCACCAACTAAATCATTCATTGCAATACAACACATGTTTTGGATTGGAAGTGAAATCAAATTAAAAATTAATTCAAACATTTTATTAACATACAGTGCATAATATTTATATACAAGTGAAACAAATATATAAAATTATATATATATATATATATATATATATATATATATATATATATATATATATATATATATATATATATATATATATATATATATATATATATATATATATATATATATATATATATATATATATATATATATATATATATATATATATATATATATATATATATTGTGATGACTCACGAAATCGTAATGACACGTTTGCAAACAAACCATACCACGGGCGGGGATAGAACCCGCGATCAGAGAGTCTCAAAACTCCAGACCGTCGCGTTAGCCACTGGACCAGCTAGCCACAATAAGATTCATCCAACTAGGTATATTTCTACACCATAGGAAGGTTAGCATAGGCACCACTGTGACCACAAATGCAAGTTTTTACAGACGAATCTCCAGCTAGCGTGGCCGTGACGAACTCTAGCTCAAGTCCCCTCAAAGCCGTTAACAAAGCCGTCGCTGGTTCTAACATGACGGTCTGGAGTTTTGAGACTCTCTGATCGCGGGTTCTATCCCCGCCCGTGGTATGGTTTGTTTTTTTATAACTCCAAAAAACAATACATTATAATATTTGGTGCCTGGGACAGTTGTGCTCAACGATCCACATGAATAGAGAGAACGATACACAAATAACCCGCACATAAAAGAGAGAAGCATATGACGACGTTTCGGTCCGACTTGGACCATTGACAAAGTGCGGGTTATTTGTGTATCGTTCCAGTCACGGTATTGTGCCTTTTCTGTTATTTATAGAGAGAACATCTGATTTTTAGCCTAAAAACACCTGACCACTAACCAAGAAAGGTTTAGACCCAGGTGTGTGAGGTAGTGTCTGATACACAGGTGTGTGAGGTAGTGTCTGATACACAGGTGTGTGAGGTAGTGTCTGATACACAGGTGTGTGAGGTAGTGTCTGATACACAGGTGTGTGAGGTAGTGTCTGATACACAGGTGTGTGAGGTAGTGTCTGATACACAGGTGTGTGAGGTAGTGTCTGATACACAGGTGTGTGAGCTAGTGTCTGATACACAGGTGTGTGAGGTAGTGTCTGATACACAGGTGTGTGAGGTAGTGTCTGATACACAGGTGTGTGAGGTAGTGTCTGATACACAGGTGTGTGAGCTAGTGTCTGATACACAGGTGTGTGAGGTAGTGTCTGATACACAGGTGTGTGAGGTAGTGTCTGATACACAGGCGTGTGAGCTAGTGTCTGATACACAGGTGTGTGAGCTAGTGTCTGATACACAGATGTGTGAGCTAGTGTCTGATACACAGATGTGTGAGCTAGTGTCTCGTTATTATTATTATCAGAAATAAATGCTAAACCGCCAGGGTCATAGAGCTGCAGGGTAGAGGTGGGAAGGTCGGTGAAGAGTAATCAAAGGTTCTGTAATAAATCTGTTGTTGACAAAAAGTCGAAGAAGGAGTCTGTGTCAAAGGTGGGGCCGTCAGCAGGGAGGTTGATAAAATAAGGGCATTAGAGAGCTGAAGGTAAATTCTACGTGCTTGTTGATGAACTGGACTGTTCAATAGAATATGACAAACTGAAACTGGAACCTGACAGTTTGCACAGAGTGAAACTGGATGCCTCTCCATAAGATGCCGATGAGTGAGATGTTTATCCAAGATTCGAAGATGGGAAAGCGTATTCTCCCAATCACGGCATCGATGATAAGAAGAAGACCAGGATCCTAAACTCGGTTTGGTAGAGCGCAATTTGTTTTGAATCATGTCAGAACAACATTGTTGTCACAAGTTGTGAAGGTGACTAGGGATTACAGCAAAATAATCTAAGAATGGAATACCCCTATATGAAACTGGAAGGTCATGTACCGCTGACCGCACAGCAGCCTGCATGTTTGTTGCCGCTAGAAATGCGGCAGAGCCAAAGTTGTATATGAAGAACTAGCGAGAAGGCGAATTAAATTTTTTGATGGCTTGCAAAGCACTAAAGGAGTCCGAGACTACCACAAACGATGAAGTAGGCCTGGATGCAATACGGATAATCGCTTTGAGAAATGCATACAGTTCATCTGTGAAAATGCTAGCTGAGGCTAATAAATGACTTCGTAGAACACTGTCCGGGTACACTGTTGTAAACCCGACATCATCAGAGGATTTAGAACAATCAGTGTAACCTGCAATGGCCCGAGAAAGACCGGAAGTGGTTAAGAAAAAGGGAGCGAGAAGCCACTGTAGATATTTCAACTTTCGCTCACAGCAGTGGGGAAGAACTGACACGAACTGTCGGAACCTCCCAGGATGGGATGGAGGGAAAAGTTAGATGGAAGATGTACATATAAAGCGAGCAACTGAAAAGAAGTCAAGAGCCAATGAAGACGAAGGGAAAAGGGACGGAGTAAACAGGGGCGGCGAACATAATAAAGGACCTCTACCAACGTCCGTTACTATCATGTATGTAGAAGGATCGTGAAGATCATAAGAGTGGACAAAACATAGGAGGCAATGAGCATCACAGTGATCGTTCAAGGATGGAACATACAGGCTTTCGACAGGGGAGGAGCGAAAAGCACCTAGACAAACGAAATCCCTGATGATAGACGGGATCAAATTTAGAAAGAGTTGCGGGAGAGTCCGTAGAATATATCTGGTCGCCATAGTCTAGTATTTATAAAATTAGGACTGAATGCAATCGAAGATTTCGACGATCATGCCCCTACGAAAGATGAGCTAGGGTTTTAAGGAGGTTCGGCCGGCTATGGCAAGTTCCTTTCAGGGAGGTAATGTGAGGTTTCCAGGACAACCGGCGATCAAACAGAAGGCCGAAAAATCTGACCGTATTACGTTCAGTGATAAGGGAGCCATACAAGTACAATGGGGTATCAAAGACAACAGTAATTTTGTGAGCTTTAGCACCAGAAAATTTAATGACATTACAATGGATGCAAAAAAAATTATAGTCTAATCTAAGACATATTCACACACGCCCTCACATAATTCATGCAAACATTATGGTAGAGCTTCGAAGAACTGTGAACAGCTATAAACATTGTTCTGCTGCTTACAACACCTCATCTCTTGTAGGTCACATCAGTGATTGTTACTCTGCAACATGAAACATTAGTTGATCCTGACTTAGTACGCCCATGAGTACCGGAGTGCAGTGTAGTGTCATGTATCTGTAGTAAGAGTCCGCCCAAGTGTTGATTTGCTGAACTGCACGTATATCTTCAAGTGAGAGAACTGGCAAGCTTAGTTTCTGTGGCTAACATTCCACTTTTAATGTGGAATATATCCACAAGTGCATCATCTAGGCAACACCCTTCCCCCACTGAGGCACTCATTCTCCAGACGCAGGACGTAGCTGCAAGTCTCCTGATCATCACTGCTGTACGGAAAAATATTACATTTAAATTTTCAACTCTAAGAATGTCACTGATGATAGAAGTGATTTGGGCATTTAAGAACAGTCACTGCACCAACTGACAGCTTAGAAAGTTAATTTTAATTAATAATGGGAAATGTCAAAACGTTTAAATTACGTTGAACGAGAAACTGGCAAGAAGTGTCATGAAATTTTGTATAGGTAAAGTCCTACAAGGACCAAAAGATTCAGAAGCCAGAAGCCAGTGTTAACTAAAGTTGAGTTATTATATATCACCTCTGGTTCTGTCTTCAATATTACTGTTGAATGGTGCATAACTTTTAAGCTCGAAGCCCATGCTTTGCTGTGGGCGAGGCTCTGTAGCATTGCAGTCTCGTCCTGGCTAGTACAGGTCCACTAGTAAACACGTCACCGCTGTGACACTTAGATAAATAAAGCCTTTTCAGTTTTCGAAATTTATATACAGTCAACAACTGGGAGCAGTAGAACATAGTTCACATCTAAGTACAACTGCAGCCATTTGAAGAAAGGCTGTATAAATGGAAAGCAGCAGCATAATCTTGTAAAGGTTTTTCCTGTAATGTGGATCTGGAAACAAACAATCCAAGCTTATCAACAGCTTCCTGAACGTCAGGATCATATATAAAAATTTGGAGGAACTCCAGCTCTCTCTAGGTTGCGTTGAAGTTTCACTCAACGACTTAGAGGCTCGTAGAGACACTAAGAGAGTGTACCCGTATACCATCATTTACCCGTGGTCCACTTTGTACCCGTGGTCCACTTCGTACCCGTGGTCCACTTCATACCTGGGCTTCATCTAGTACCCGCGGTCTATCGTATGCCCGTAATCCACTAATTATTCCTAACAGATTCGGAATTGAATGTTATTTGTACTCCAGCGGGAACTGTCATTTACTTCGCAACACAGGCAACTTAGACTTCCAGCCTGTTTTGCAGAGCGTAAAAAAATAAAGAATAGTTGGTTTGATATTTGCCTCAAGAGGCCACAGCAGATAGGCGTTATATTTAGTATTCCCAGATTCTCAGAAAAAAAAAGCATATTGTTTAAACAACTTTTCCAACCATAGTTCCGTGAATTGCAGCAATAGTTTCTATTAGTGATTCTTCAGGTTGAAGACACTTCAAAAGGCAGGGTGGACCCATTGTTATAAAGTTTTCATCTGAAAAAATTGCATATCCCACCTGGCACAGTTGTATTTAACGCTCCAGAAGAATAGAAAGGACATTGAGTACCAGCCTCAAAATACCTGACGGCTTTAGAAGTACAGGCAAGAGAAAACAATAACGTCTAACACCACCTTCGGTACATTGTCTCAGAGGCTTGATGTATTTTTTTTTATTAACACATCGGCCGTCTCCCACCAAGGCAGGGTGGCCCGAAAAAGAAAAACTTTCACCATCATTCACTCCATCACTGTCTTGCCAGAGAAGTGCTTTACACTACAGTTAGAAAACTGCAACATTAACACCCCTCCTTCAGAGTGCAGGCACTGTACTTCCCATCTCCAGGACTCAAGCTCGGCCTGCCGGTTTCCCTGAATCCCTTCATAAATGTTACTTTGCTCACACTCCAACAGCACGTCAAGTATTAAAAACCATTTGTCTCCATTCACTCCTATCAAATACACTCATGCATGCTTGCTGGAAGTCCAAGCCCCTCGCACACAAAACCTTCTTTACCCCCCTCCCTCCAACCTTTCCTAGGCCGTCCCCTACCCTGCCTTCCCTCCACTACAGATTTATACACTCTCGAAGTCATTCTGTTTTGTTCCATTCTCTCTACATGTCCGAAAAACCTCAACAACCCTTCCTCAGCCCTCTGAACAACAGTTTTGGTAATCCCACACCTTCTCCTAATTTCCAAACTACGAATTCTCTGCATTATATTCACACCACACATTGCCATCAGACGTGATATCTCCACTGCCTCCAGCCTTCTCCTCGTTGCTACATTCATCACCCATTCTTCACACCCATATAAGAGTGTTTGTATAACTATACTCTCATACATTCCCCTCTTTGCTTCCACGGACATAGTTCTTTGTCTCCACAGACTTCTAAGTGCACCACTCACCTTTTTCCTCTCATCAATTCAATGATTCACCTAATCCTTCAGACTCATCTGCTGACACGTCCACTTCTAAATATCTGAATATATTCACCTCCTCCATATTCTCTCCCTTCAATCTGATATCCAATATTTCGTCACCTAATCTTTTTAATTATCCTCATCACCTTACTCTTTCCTATATTCACTTTTAATTTTCTTCTTTTACATACCCTACCAAACTCATCCACCAACCTGTGCAACTTCTCTTCAGAACCTCCCAAAAGCACAGTATCATCAGCAAAGAGCAAATTGATGTATATATGTATTTAATACCAGCCTGAATACATCTAGTGTGTCATAGGATAGATACACTTAAGACCGAAAAATGTTAGGAAAGAAGACACAGATGCAACTACTGTTACACATTATTTTGGCAACGTTTCGGTCTCCAAGAGCTTTATCAAGCTGTTACAAACGAGAAAGGACAGAGGGTCTATATGGGTACCATGTAAGGTGGAAGAGTAGGCTTACTGACCCATGTGGTAGGTGGTCTACCTAGAGTCTACCTGGAGGGTATTCCGGGGATCAACGCCCCCGCGGCCCGGTCCATGACCAAGCCTCCCAGTGGATCAGGGCCTGATCAACGAGGCTGTTACTGCTGGCCGCACGCAATCCAACGTACGAACCACAGACCGGCTGTTCCGGCACCGACTTTATGTATCTGTCCAGCTCCCTCATGAAGACAACCAGGGGTCTACGGGTAATGCCCCTTATTGCTGGCGGCGGCGGCGGCGGCAGTGTTAGTACTTAAGAGTACGTGGTAGTAGTAGTATGAATGAAGGTAACTCAAAGCAGTGCGATGGCAGGGTTTACCGTTTTTCGTAGAATTCTGGCTAGTACCCCCGAAATGACGAAGCTGTCTTCATTATATTTAATGCTGTCTGAAATGGCGTTGAATAATGACTCACTAGGCTGGCATCACAGTCTCATTGGAGGAGTTTCTGTGCTGCAAACATGCGTTGTTCACGTTGTTGTTTTTGCATGTACTGATTTGTTCAATGAGACGTGTCTGAAGAATCGGCTGCCTGGATGAGGTAGAGTGAAGTCGTGCTTTGCACCCCTCTACTGTTTACCCAGACGAGCTACTCAGAACACAATATGGCGCTAGGTGTGCGCCGGAGAGTGAATGTGGGCATTGAGCTCATTAGTGGGGCTTTAACGCCTACGTCAGTCGAGGTGTTATTGCCCAAAATTATAAGAGAGACATACAGCATCAGAGACGAGGATTTGTATGGAGTGGCACTAAATAGTGTTTATAGAATATTCGTGAAAGTGCTAACAGCTCAAGTGTACGAGGCGTTGGTGGATCGTTACCAAGATGTCAGCATTAACGTAACACCGGCAGTGAGGGTCAGGTTGACGGATGTATTAAGACATTATTCGTGGGTCAAGTTTCGCAACGTGCCTTTTGAGGCTGATCAAGCAGATATCAGAAGTGTTTTCGAAAGATATGGGACTGTACATTTAGCCCAACCTGGAAAATGGGTAAAAGGAGCTTACGCAGGATTTCCTGAGGGTACTTTCAATCTCAAGATGATGGTGCGACATCCTATACCCTCCTATGTATATCTCGAGGAGTTTAAAACCCAGGTAATGGTGGCGTATGCCGGGCAGAGGCGTACGTGCCGACTGTGTGGCGAATATGACCATATGGCAGCAGATTGTGGCAAGCGGAATATGGCTCCTGGGCCGGCAAGAAGCAGAGCACCTGCGCATAGGAAAACGATGCCTGAGGAAGAACGGAGGCAAGGAGGAGGGCGTGGTCGCATGAGGAGTGAAGAGGTGGTGGCTTCTCCTGTGGAATCGGAAGGGGACGTGGTGATTCATGAATCACCCAGCCCATTGACAGTACAGTTGTCGAGTGAGGAGGTGCAAGCGGGCGCAGAAGTGAAAGCTATCGAGGAGGAGTTGGCGACGGTGATACAGGCTATGCTACAGTCTATGGAGGTGGAGAGTCACAGCGAGCAGGAACCTGGGATCGGGGCGGAAGGAGGTGTGTGCGGGAGGAGGAAGGACCAGGTGGCACCTGTGATGGACAGTGCGAGTGCCATGGAAGGACATGGAGGCGAATTCAGGGTGGTAGAAGTGAAAGTCCATTGTGAGGACTCCCAGGACACAGATATGGAGACGGAGGAAGTAACAAGGAAAAGGGCGGTGGCGTCAGATTCGGACGATGTCCTGACGCAGCGCAAAGGCCAGGGAAAAAGGCATGGGGCTATGGTACTCAGAGTGACTCTAAGAGAGGGCCACAAAAGAAGGGGGCAAGGAGGGTGGAGTACGTGGCAAAGGCAATGCCCAGGGGAATGGTCAGAAAGGGAAGAGTCTTGAAATGAGGCGGGGAGGGAAACCTTAAACCGGCCTCAGGTGTGTAACAATAAATATTAATGGTCTGTGAGATGATGTAAAAAGTGAGTACTTCCGGATGTTTTTGAATAGATACAAAGTTGACATGGCTTTTGTGCAAGAACACAATTTTAAACCTGGTCATGAATTAGTGGTGTCTGGGTATCAGGCTTATGTGTTGCCGTCTGAGCGTTTAAAAGGAGGAGTGGGTGTGTTGATCAGGGAGGCGAGCCCGTTTGTATTGCACAGGAAAGAAGGGGGAGGGGGAGAGTATTATGTGTAGAAGGGTGGTGGATGGGAGAGAGAGTGGCGTTCGTGTGTGTGTATGCCCTAGCAGAAAGTAACGTGAAAGTAAAGACGGATTTTGTGCGGGAGGAACTTGTGTACTTCCTACGCACGTTACCGTCTGTGGCGATTGTGGGGGGGGGGATTGGAATTGTGTAGTTTAGAGGGCAAACGTGAAACCCAGAGGAGCGGGAAATTTTTCCTCAGTCTTAGGGGGCCTGCTTAGAGATCTTCAGTTACGTGATGCTTTTGGGGGAGGTCTGTGGGAGGTGGAACATACTTTTATAAGGCGGGGATACACGGCTCGTTTGGACAGGATATATTTATCTCAGAGGGTTTTGGTAGAGTCTTTTAAAACTATTGAGATGGTGTCTTCCGATCATAGGGCGGTAATAGTGGAGGTGGGGTGGGAAGCTTTGGCTCGTAGGCAGGGAAGCTATTGGAAACTGAATACGATGGTTTTGGGGGATGGGGAGGGAGTGGAAGGTTTTGCAGTATTTTGGGAACAGCTCTGTGCCAAGGGAAGGACTGACGAAGATATGGTAGGATGGTGGGATAGTGTGGCTAAGGCAAGAATACGTCAATTTTATGTGAGGGAGGGCAAACGCATTAATCAATTGCGATACAGATTGTCAAATTATTTGGAATCTAGATTACGGGATTGTAATGTGGGGGGGGGGGTGGCGGGGGTTTATCCAATGGAGGAAATACAAATGTTGAAGGACAGGATAAGGGATTTGCAAGAAGAGCGTTTTGCAGCAGTATGGGTACAAGCGGGGTTGGACGAAGTACTCTGTGGCGACAAGCCATCGGCATGTGCGCTGCGGTGACAGAAGGTAAGACAGCAAACGACTATAATACCGGGATTGCAAGTCATTTCTTCGGTGGGGGGTTTTAGAGAGGGTCAGGTATTACAGGAAACAATGGGGATGAGTGCATATGCTGATAGATGGTTTGAGGAATACGGGAAAAGTAGTGGGGTGGATGGCGAGGTTCTTGGGCAGGTATGTGAGTATGTGCCGTGCAAACTGGGGAGGAGTGATCAGGAGGCACTGGGTGAGGTCACTGAGGAGGAGGAAATATGGAGAGCCCTTATGGACATGAGGAAGGGAAAGGCACCCGGGATAGATGGTTTACCAAGCGAATTTTATGTACAACACTGGGGTCTGCTAAGGGGTTTCCTAGTAAGGTTAATGAATGCCATGAAAGACGGAGGTAAGATGGGAGAATCGCAGGCAACGGCGGTGGTGGTGTTGGTCCCGAAGGGTAAAAAGCAGAGTACCCTTCGGGATTACCGAGCCATTTCGTTGCTTTGTGCTGATTATAAGCTGTTCGCGAAAATTCTTGGGAATAGGCTTAAATGTGTTGTGGGGAGGGTGGTGTTTGAGTCTCAGTTTGGGTTGCCGGGTAGGTCAATGGTCGAGGGCCATGGGATCATAAAGGGATTCCTGGAGGACATGAAAGGGGGAAGAGGGGCATTGTTGGCATTGGATTGGCTTATGAGAGGGTGGAAAGAGGGGCTTTGCGGGATATTCTCCTCAGACAGGGGTTTGGCGAAGAAGTAGTTGGGTGGGTGGATACGTTGTACTCAGGAGCGGTGCAAGGGTGTGTGGGGGAGGGAGTCAACATGGAGCGGGGTCTTTGGCAAGGTTGTCCAATATCACAACTATTGTTTGCATGTGTTCAGGATCCTTTTTATAGAATGGTGGAGGATCATCTAAGGAATGGGGAGGGGGATGATGTTTGGAAGCCTTGGCCTGGCTTGGTGGGCTATGTTGACGATACAACTATTCTGGTGTGTGAGGAGACACGGTTAGGAGTTTTGGGGGAAGTTGTACACATGTTTGGGAGAGCTACTGGGATGAAGGTAAATTTGGAGAAGTCATTGATAATGGGGCTGGAAGAGTGGGCAGGGAGATTAGAATGGGGATGTGATGTCGTGCAGCGTCAGACTGGGAGTCTGAAAATCTGTGGTGTCATATATGAGGCTGACCTGAGTGCTGCAAGGGTCAACAATTCGAATAGGATGGTGGAACAGGTGCAGCGACGTTTGGGAATGCTGCGACCTCACCATTTAACCCTTAGGCAACGAGCAATTGTCATCAATGTATTACTATATAGTAAAATCTGGTTTGTTTCGGCAGTGTTGCCGTTAACAGGAACGGCGATCATGAGTATTCTTAGAATGGTGTTTAAATTCTTGTGGGTTCAGGGTGCGACTGGTTGTGAAGGGAGGTAGTGACATTGCCGGTATGTAAGGGAGGGTTGGGTTTGTTGGACTTGAAAAAGCACGTGAAATGTGTTCATTAAGAGGGAAGTGATGCATGCAGGTGGATGGAGGGAAGGGGCAGCTAGATAAGGTACATGATCACCTACGGAAATGGTATGGGAGAGCGGAAACGAAGGAATGTGAAAAAATGTTATGTGCCTTAGTGTTAGCCAGGGAACCGGGAAAAGTAAAGGTGGGAACTTTGTGTAAATTGTTATAGGGACATGTAGTGGTGCCGGTTGAAGGGATCTACCCCATGTATGCATGTGATGTAATATGGCAAAGATTTAGTAAATTAAGGATATGACCTAGGGCCCGTGAGGTTATGTATCGTTTCCTACATGGTATATTGCCAAAGGGAGCGATGCTCCGCTCTAGGGGTTATATTGGGCTTAAAACCTCTCAAATAGGAGCCGAAATTGTTGGAATTGCAGTCCTGCATAATGTGAGAATTAGATGAGATGGACAGGACAGATCCAGGAACCCCAGCTAAGTGTTGTCTAATTTGTGTTAGATTCTGGCCAGTTTCTTCATAAATTTGGACAGGGGAGGTTTTGAGTATGATACACAGTAATCTCCAGACAAATTAGTGAGTGTTATGATTATAAATGTGTATATGTAATCATTTATTAATTTTAATATACAGTCCACAAATTTATATTAATGTTTACCATAATTCCTGGTAATGTATATTTCATTTGAAATTAATGTAGGTCTAGAGCAACTTGTGGATATGACAGTTGTAGGTATTGAAGGGGGACATTTTTTGAGACCTAGGTGTCCCAAAATTCCTATTTGTCTCTGTAACTTTGATAAAAAATAATTATCTTTGCTACCATTTACTGGTATGTATCTTATGAGTTACATCAAGGTAAATGTAATTTTCCACAATTATTTTGCCCGTTGGTCCTTCTTTGAACCAGATGTAATTAGTGAAGTCATTAATTACTGAATTACTTAATAATTATATGTGAAATGTCAGAAGGAGGTGGATGTTAGGTCCCCAGATTTACTTAATATGTAATGGATTATAATTATTACAATACTAAATTTGCTAAACCAAGCCTGGCAAGGATTTATATTAGTGTATGTGTATAATATTAATATTACTAAGGCAAATTCTGGCTAGGATTTATATTAGTGTATGTGTATAATATTAATATTACTAAGGCAAATTCTGGCTAGGATTTATATTAGTGTATGTGTATAATATTAATTTTGCTAAGCCAAATTCTGGCTAGGATTTATATTAGTGTATTTGTATAATATTAATTTTGATAAGCCAAGTTTGGCTAAGACTTATATTAATGCATTTAAAATTTATGTTATAATTTCTTTACATGAGTGTAGCTAGGATTCATATTAATGCACTTAAAGTTTATATTATAATTTACTTACATGTAGTTGCTAAGCTCAAGTAGCTAGGATTTATTCAAGGTAAGTTGTAATATTTACCTTTATAAAGTGCATAATTAAGTACATAATCAGTATTATTAATTAAGTTGAATTTAATACATTGCATCATGGGTGAAAATGAAGAACTTAATGTAGACGACAAACACATGGAAGTTAGAGCAAAAAAATCATCATTGCAGGCTAGAAAATGTCATGTAACTAAAACATACAATAAATGTTTGGAATTAATGAATCAAGAAACTGAGAATACTGATGATTTAAAATTGTATTTAGATGCTTTAGGGAATAGATATGATTCATACAAACTATATTATAAAAAATATGAATGAGATTTGTTAGTAAACTGTGTAAATGAGACAGAAATAAATCTTATGATTAACCAGTATTATGAATTAGAAGAAAATTCTTTCTTGTAAAAGTCAGGCCTTGAATAAATTAAAAGATGTAAACCAGGCAGTTAATCAATCTATTCCAACAAATAATATGTCTTTGCCAAAACTCCCAGAATTATGTTTACCTGTATTTAATCCTGGAGAAAATTGGGAGGAGTTTTGGTCAATTTTTAAAGCAGCTGTGCATGATAGGAGTGACCTAGCCTGTGTAACTAAATTATTTTACCTCAAAGGACAGATAAGAGGAGATGCTCACATACTCATACAAGCCTTTCCCAATGTAGATGACTCTTACAAGGAAGCAGTTGACTTGTTGAAGGTCACTTATGGTAATATAGAACAAAGTAGGTTGGATCTAGTGAATATCATTGTTAATTTAAAATCTCCAGATCACACTTACAAAGGTTTACAGCAGTTTAGAGTTAAACTGGAGAGCACTCTCAAAACTTTAAGTAATAAATATAATCTGAAGGAATCAGACTGGTTATTGAGTGCCATTGTACAGAATAAATTAAGCTGTAAAACACTTGAATGGCTCTCGAACAAGTATCACAAAGGTTATTTTGGTCTGGAGGAAATAAGACTAGGTCTACAAGAATTAATTGTTCAGTTGCAGACCAGCCAACCAACTCATTTTAAAGATGCAACACATAATAACTCTGAGGTATCTGTCAAGTTTCACAAAGGGAAAAATTATCCCAATGTTAATAATCAAAATTCATTTCCTAAAAAGAGTTGCATAGGTACATATCAAGTAGCAGGAATCAGAAATAATGATTCTCCACAAGGTAAGAAGAATAAGTACCCTCCTAAGAGTAGCCCAGTTAATAAGAAACCAGTCAAAGAAAAGAGAGATTGTCTTTTCTGCAAGGGTACTCATTTTTCTAAGAATTGCAATGCATACAATTCATGGAATGATAAAGTTGAAAGATTGGAGGAACTTGACAGATGTATCAGATGTCTAGGTAATCACAATGTAAAGGATTGTCATGCCAAATTAAACAACTGTTATCAATGTCACAAAGGAAGACACCATATAGTCATGTGTAAGGGTCTATATGATAATGTTGATAATAATGATAATGTTGACAATCCTGACACAACAGTGGCTAATGTAAAAATTGCTGCTAATGTTAATAATGATGGTTTTGCTGAAGTAGCCTTACCTGTGTTACAGGTAAAAATTGATGATAAAAGGCATAAATAAAAAAATGTAACTGCATTATTAGACCAGGGATCCCAGCGTACTTTCATAAAACGTAAATGTCTTGATGGTATGAAAGTACAGATGGGAGATCCTACAACTCTAAAATTATCTGGTTTTCTCTCAGATAAAAGGGCTCAATTGTATGACACTGTTTATGTAACTGTCAGTTTGGGCAATGAGAAAAAACGTGTTAATGCAGTAATTGTAGATAGACTCCCAGAGAAAATATCTACAGTAGGGCTTAGTAAAGCTACAGAAAGACTTTCACATAATGTAAATTTAGCACCTTCTGGTGTAAATGATGATTCTGTAGGCCCAATAAATATTTTGATAGGTAGTGACTATTATGCCTCCTTTGTAAAGGGTATGGTAAAGAAATGTGGTGTCACCCTTTTAAAGACTGCAGGAGGCCATGTAATGTATGGTAGGATTCCTCGTAATAATAATGAATGACTAGAGGAAACCATAAATACTATCACTGTGTGTCCATTACTCATGAAATCGTGCCCCAGTATAATTCTTCCATAGAGGATGGTGTTGAGCCAATGCATAAATTGTGGGAATTAGACAGCATTGGAATAAATGTAAATGAAGAAAGTCCAGACGATTCTTTTACTCAGTAGAAGAGGTACCTCCTGAGCAAGCCAAAATTTATGGTCACTATTTGCCACATCACGGAGTGAAGAAGGATTCTAAGACCACTCCTCTGAGGATTGTGTTTAATTGTAGTGCCAGGAGTAACAAAAATGTACCTAGTTTAAATGACTGTTTGATGACAGGTCCGTCGTTGACGGAAAAATTAGGAGATATCTTATTAAATTTCAGGGTGAAGAATTATGCCTTTACGGCTGACATAAGTAAAGCTTTCCTAAGAGTGGGTTTACAAGAGGCTGACCGGGATTGTACCCACTTCTTATGGCCTGAGAATCCTAGTGACCCACTTAGCCCTCTGAAAACCTTTCGCTTTAGGAGCGTATTATTTGGTGCTACATCCAGTCCGTTCCTACTTCAAGCGACGATAAATGCACACCTTAAACGTACGGGAAGTCCATTGAGTAAAGTAATGAGCAAACAATTTTATGTGGACAATTTCCTGGGTGTGACGTCAACTGAAGAGGAACTGTTAATGACTTATGGAGAGGCTAATAAAATAATGCAAAGTGCAAATATGCCTCTGAGGGAATGGAATAGTAATTCGTCCAAATTAAAGGACAAAATAAGTAAAGATTACCCTGGAGATGAAGTACCAAAATGTAGTAATGTATTGGGATTAACTTGGGATACTGAGAGAGATTTGTTAATGTTAAAACCTAATAATTACAGTATGCCCAATAAATTAACTAAGAGAGTCTTGCTTGCTGAAGTTTCCAAATGTTTTGATCCACTAGGCTTAGTGTCACCCCTTACTATAAGAGGGAAATTATTAATATAAGAAACATGGAAGCTTGAATGTGCTTGGGATGAAACTCTACCTGAGGAATTCATTAACAGGTGGGATGAATTAATTGGTGATTATGAAAAAATTCCAATGTTGGAGTTCCCACGCCAGGTGGCCAATCCAGATGGAAAAAATATACTCCACATTTTTTGTGATGCTGCAAAATTGGCATATGGAGCAGTTGCTTACCTTCAATGTAATAGTGTTATTTCTCTTGTTATGTCTAAAGCTAAAGTGTCTCCAATTAAATCACGTACCTTACCTCAGTTGAAATTAACAGCCATTTATGTAGGTGTCAAATTAGCTAATTATATAAGAAATAAGTTGCAGGAGATAAATATTAGTGACACTGTAATTTGGTCTGATAATGAGGAATCCTTACAATGGATTTGTAATGGAAACAGTAAAATTGTATACATACAAAACAGAATTGCTGAAATTAATTAGATGCAAGAGAAGTATAATAGTTTGGGTCAGCATATGTTAATATTTAATCATATACCTGGTAAGGAGAATCCAGCTGATTCCTTGTCTCAAGATTTATGTTATGCTAAATTCGTAAATGCTGTATCATGGTTTAAAGGACCGAGCTGTTTGGTAAATAAAGTTAATTGACCAGTACAAAAGGCATATATTGCTCCTGTTGAAATTACTGTGACCACCGCTCCAATAGTTTGTCCTTCCTAATCAATGTAACTAAGTTGGTGTTTAAATTTCCAAACAAGATGAATATCTCATGTAAGTTTTCACATCCTCTTGAATATTGGGCGTGGTCTTTTGTGGAGTGAGATGGTGGATCAAGCTTTTAGGACTGGGGATGAGTCCCCCCTTCCCCCTCAGTTCCCTGCCCCAGAATCTTCTCCAGTGACTTCTGCAGGGATGGTATCACGGGAGGAAGTGTTGGAAATAGAGGAATAATTGGAGGAAGTTTTGTAGACCTTGTCACCGCCTGAGGAGGGAGTTACATCTGAGCAAGAAGTAGCTGGAGAGTTATCACTTCCAGCTTGTCAACGATATGAGAATTTGGGGATTGATGATGTGACGAAGACGTCAGTGGAATTAATTAATCATTGTAAGAGGGATGTTGAGGTTTGCCGTGAGGATTCCCCAGATCATGTTATGGGGGACATGATTGTAACAAGGAAACGGGCAGCTACGTCAGACTCAGATGATGTCCTGACGCCAGCGCAGAGGCCTGGGAAGCAGACTGGGATGGTAGGAGAGGGAAGAGGTGGCGATGGGGGAGGTCATGATAGGAGACATCGGAAGAAGGGAGGGGGGAAAGAAGGTATTGTGAAGATAACATACAGAAATACTAATTCTAGTGGTGAAAAGAGTGAGGAGAAGAGGCAGGGGTGGAAAATTTAAAAGGCCTTCGGTGTATGACTGTCAATGTTAATGGCTTATGTAGCAGAATAAAGAGAGAATGGTTGAGTATGTTTCTTAATAAATATAGAGTGGATGTTGTGTTCCTCCAGGAACATAATTTCAAGGAGGGTAAGGTGTTAGAGGTAGCAGGTTATCAAGTAATGACCCTGCCAACTACCCGTTTAAAAGGTGGTGTGGGTATTTTAATAAAGGAGACGAGCCCGTTTGTTTTGCAGAGAAGTGAGGGGGGAGGGGGGAGGGTGTTGCGTGTGGATGGGTCGTGGATGGGTAAGCGTGTATCTTTTGTGAGTGTGTATGCACCTGCGGAGAATAGCATGCAGGTAAGGAAGGATTTTGTGTGCGAGGATCTTGACTATTTTTTGCATGCACTTCCGGCAGTAGGAATAGTAGGGGGTGACTTGGAACTGCGTTATTAGGGCGGCTGACGTAGAACCAAAAGGGGCAGGACATATGTCTGTAACTCTCAGGGATTTGATGAGGGACGTTAGGTTACGTGATGCGTTTGGGAGGGTGTGGGAAACAGAACATACTTTTGTTAGGAGGGGATACGCAGCGAGGTTAGATAGAGTGTATCTTTCTCAAGGGGTTGTTGTGAAATCTTTTAATACCGTTGAGGCGGCTATGTCAGATCATAGGGCTGTAGTGGTGGAAGTAGGGTGGGAGGAGCTGGCGGAAATATATAGGACTTATTGGAAATTGAACATTAGTGTGTTGAGTGATGAAGAAGGTTTGGAGGGTTTTTCTATTCTATGGAAAGAGCTTTACAAGGAAGCTCAGGAGGTGGATGATATTGTAACATGGTGGGATTATGTGGCTAAAGAAAGGATAAGAAAGTATTATGTGAGGGAGGGTAAACGTATAAACAATTTAAAATATGGGCTTGCGAATTATTTAGGGGATCGATTAAGAGGTTGTTATGGGCAGGGGATGGTTGGTGGTGTTTTTTCCATGGACGAAATAGTTGACATAAAAGAGAGATTGCGAATGTTGCAAAATGATCGGTTTCAAGTGGTAAGGGTGCAAGCAGGGTTAGAAGAAGTTTTGTGGGGGGACAAACCGTCAGCGTGTGTGTTGTGACATCAAAAGCAAAGGCAGGCGCTGACGGCTATCCCGAGATTAGAGGTAAATGAGACGATGGGGATCTATAGAGCAGGGCAGGAGATAAGAAATACGAAGGGTATGAGTGCATATGCGGATATGTGGTATGAAAAGTACTGGACAAGTGGGGGTGTGGATGATGTGGAGTTAGACAGGGTGTGTACATATGCAACGTGCAATTTAGGTAATAGTGATAGGACGGCTTTGGGTGGGGTTATTACTGCAGAGGAAATAGAGATTGCTTTACAGGGCATGAGGAAGGGAAAAGCCCCGGGTATTGATGGTCTACCGGTGGAATTTTATTTACAGCATTGGGCGTTGATAGGAAATTTCATGGTTAGGTTATTTAATTGTATGAAGGAGAAGGGTAAGTTGGGAGATAAGCAGACTACAGCAGTTGTGGTGCTGGTCCCGAAAGGTAAGGGGCAGCCCACCCTTCGGGAGTATCGGGCAATATCGTTGCTATGTGTGGACTATAAGCTTTTTGCAAAAAGTTTATGTAATAGGGTTAAATGTGTAGTGGGGAGGGTCGTTGCAAAATCAGTTTGGGCTGCCCGGAAGGTCGATGACTGAAGAACATGGGATTCTGAGAAGTTTTGTGGAGTCAAAAGAAGGGGGGATGGAGGGGGCGGCTTTACTGGCTTTGGACTGGCAGGCAGTCTATGATAGAGTGGAAAGGCGTGCACTGCAGGTTATACTTAGGAGACAAGGTTATGGGGAAGAAATAGTCGAGTGGGTAAATACGCTGTATAGGGGAGCAAATATGAGGGTACAAATAAATGGGTGTATGGGGAGGGAATTTGCGATGGGTAGAGGTCTCAGGCAGGGGTGTCCCATGTCACAGATCTTATTTGTGTGTTTTCAGGACCCCTTTTATAGAATGGTTGAACGTACCGTCAGTACCCGGGGTGAGGGTGGGGTTGAGGGAGGGACGCTTTGGCCGGGATTAATAGGTTATGTAGATGATATGACTGTTCTGGTTCGTGAAAGGATGTCTATGAAAGTATTGGACGATGTTGTGCAAGTGTTTGAACGTGCCACGGGTATGAAGGTAAACAGTGAGAAATCAATGATCATGGGGTTGGGCTCTTGGAAAGGGGAGGGGGGTAAGGCGAGTTGTAATGTTAAAAAGTGTGCGGTGTCGCTAAAGATTTGTGGTATTATATACAAGGATGACATGGATTTGGTGCGTGAGGAAAACTCGGATAGGTTATTAGAAAGGATCGTGGGACGTCTGGGTGTTTTGAGGCCCCAGCATCTCACTCTGGCCCAACGTGTGATTGTCGTAAATGTTTTATTGTATAGTAAGGTTTGGCATGTTGCCGCTGTGTTCCCGATTACAGGACGGCGATTGCGGGAATTTTGAGACTGGTGTTTAAATTTTTGTGGGGATCAATGTGTGATTGGTTAAGAAGAAAGGTTGTTATGTTACCGGTGTGCCAGGGTGGGTTGGGATTGAGGGATCTAAGACGGAGGGCCAAATGTGTGTTTCTTAAGTAGGAGGTATTGTGTGTGGGCGTGATGGCGGGAAATATAGAGCAGGTATGTTTGAAGTTGAAGAAGTGGTATGGAGGCGTTGAACTGGGGAATGTGAAATTGTTCTACGGGCCTTGTTGTTGGTTAGGGAACGGAGAAACATTCGAATACTGGTTTTGTGTTGGTTACTGGTGGGTAAGTGCATTGCCCCTGTTGAGAGTTTGTTCCCTATGTACTCGTGGAGAAACATTTGGTATAGATTTAGTAAGCTGAAATATTGCCTAGGGTGCATGACGTTATCTTTCGTTTTTTACATGGTATCTTGCCGTCAGGGGCAATACTAAGAACCAGGAGGGTAGTAGAGGGAGGCGGGTGTGGTTTTTGTGGAGGGGACGACACAGCGTTCCATGTAGTTTATTTTTGTGAAGGGTTAGAAGACGTCAGGGGTTGGTTAGGTAGGTTGGTACAGAGGGTGGGAGGGAGTGGGGTGGCGGTTCTGCGTGCTTTAAGTCTTGACATGGGTGGTTTAGAAGAGGAAGTCATAAGAGCTTTAGATTATATCATGGTGGATTATATCTACATATCGTGGGTGATGAGGGGGAAAGGGGTTAGTGAGGTGCGAAGGCGCGTTCTTGCGATAACGTTTTATCGTGCGATGTGTCGGAACAGGGAATTTAACGGGAAGAGGTGGGATCAGGTATTTTCGGAAGGATATAGGAGGCTAACGTTAGAAATCCTCGTGAATCTGTGAATAAATCTGAATGTACGATGGGTAAGGTTCTTTTTATTTATGGGATTTAAATTGGTTGAGAGTAAGTCAGTGGGCAATAGCGGGCTCGTCTCCTGGGGGGGGGGGGGCATGAGAGTGTGGTGAATGTTGGTATGGATTGTGTTTCCTGGTTGTCATGGATGTGTGGTTGTGGAGCTTTGAGAGCTCCTTGATACTTATTGTTACTTTTGTGTAATGAATGAAAGTGCAACCCCGAAGGTTTTGTCATGTATTTGGAGGTGTTCCTGTCTTGTAATGACCCGATTCTTGAGTCATATGTTTTTAATGGTAAATGTAATTGGTTATGTTTATTATCGGTTATGAGGTCATGATATGTTAGATTTTTGTAGATTAAAATATTTTTATATACTGTTTTGTTTGTGTACATGTATGCGTATGCATGGGTTTTCCTTTTTTTTGTGAAATCAGTTTTTTTCTTTTGTGTTACTCTTTAAATATCGTTTTGAACCTTTGTTAAATGTTAGGCTCTAGTACGTTAATGTTTTAAAGTTATATATGATAGGTTAGTACTCTGTTACTGGTAGTTGTTTTGAGACGTTTTGTTGTAAGCTTTTGCTTTATGTATTGCCAATTTTTCAGAGATGTTATAGAGTCATTGGTTCTGAGAATTTTATGTTGTTATCTTTTTATGTCTATTTATATTCTGGAATTATGTACTGATGTACTGTTTTTAAATAAAATATAAAAAAGTGATCCAGACCCAACTGAGTGGACAGGTGATCCAGACCCAACTGAGTGGACAGGTGATCCAGACCCAACTGAGTGGACAGCTGATCCAGACCCAACTGAGTGGACAGGTGATCCAGACCCAACTGAGTGGACAGGTGATCCAGACCCAACTGAGTGGACAGGTGATCCAGACCCAACTGAGTGGACAGGTGATCCAGACCCAACTGAGTGGACAGGTGATCCAGACCCAACTGAGTGGACAGGTGATCCAGACCCAACTGAGTGGACATGTGATCCAGACCCAACTGAGTGGACAGGTGATCCAGACCCAACTGAGTGGACAGGTGATCCAGACCCAACTGAGTGGACAGGTGATCCAGACCCAACTGAGTGGACAGGTGATCCAGACCCAACTGAGTGGACATGTGATCCAGACCCAACTGAGTGGACAGGTGATCCAGACCCAACTGAGTGGACAGCTGATCCAGACCCAACTGAGTGGACAGCTGATCCAGACCCAACTGAGTGGACATGTGATCCAGACCCAACTGAGTGGACAGCTGATCCAGACCCAACTGAGTGGACATGTGATCCAGACCCAACTGAGTGGACAGGTGATCCAGACCCAACTGAGTGGACAGGTAACTCTGACTTAAGTGAGGAATGACGAGTCTGGAGCAAGACTCCTCACCGTGCCTGCCTCACTTAGGGAGTGTTGACGAAGCAGCAAATAGCAGTTAGCTACTGGTGCCTTGTCTGAATATTTCCACACACCTCTAGACCTTAATGACGTTATACTCGTTATACTCGTTATACCTCGTCATGAGGATAATCCTCTTACCCGTCGACCCCAACATAATTTATACAATTATTATCGTTGCTCACAAGCCACAAAACTTTTTTTGGCAGAACTGTTCTAGATTTATTGATGCTGATTTCCTATGGCCATTTGGTTTTCTCTCGTGTTTTCCACTATGTCTTGCGGCGAGGAGCTGCGTGAGACTCTGAGGTGCATGATGAGGTGCTTGATGAGGTGGTTGATGAGGTGCTTGATGAGGTGCTTGATGAGATGCATGATGAGGTGCTTGATGAGGTGCTTGATGAGGTGCTTGATGAGGTGCATAATGAGGTGCTTGATGAGATGCATGATGAGGTGCTTGATGAGGTGCATAATGACGTGCTTGATGAGGTGCATGATGAGGTGCATAATGAGGTGCTTGATGAGGTGCATAATGAGGTGCTTGATGAGGTGCATAATGAGGTGCTTGATGAGGTGCATAATGAGGTGCTTGATGAGGTGCATAATGAGGTGCTTGATGAGGTGCTTGATGAGGTGCATGATGAGGTGCTTGATGAGGTGCATAAGGAGGTGCTTGATGAGGTGCATAATGAGGTGCTTGATGAGGTGCATGATGAGGTGCATAATGAGGTGCTTGATGAGGTGCATAATGAGGTGTATAATGAGGTGTATAATGAGGTGTATAATGAGGTGTATAATGAGGTGTATAATGAGGTGTATAATGAGGTGTATAATGAGGTGTATAATGAGGTGTATAATGAGGTGTATAATGAGGTGTATAATGAGGTGTATAATGAGGTGTATAATGAGGTGGATCATCTCTTGGTCACAGGATATGGAACACATCACTTTTCTTCCCTAACTCTGAAAACATTTTTAATTCGTTCATCACTGACCATATATTTCCTAATGAAACATTAATAACAGTGTAAAAGACGTTTAATTTAAATACAACTTTTAATTATTATTGGCTTGTCATATATATTTCTTACCCAATAAGACGAATTGCTGACTTAAGCCGAAACCATAAAAATTAATAGATATAAATTTTTCATTCAAAATGGGTAAATTTTTTTTTAGTTTTTACACCAAATTTAGAAATTTTACCTAATCAAAAATATTGCTCTGAATATATCATAAGTCTATTTAAACTTATTTAATTTTAATTAAAATCAAGATTGCTTATGTAATCTTTTTCTCTGATATTGATGTGATTTTTTTAATATATATATATATATATATATATATATATATATATATATATATATATATATATATATATAATATTTTTTTTTTTTTTTTTTTTATCACACCGGCCGATTCCCACCAAGGCAGGGTGGCCCGAAAAAGAAAAACTTTCACCATCATTCACTCCATCACTGTCTTGCCAGAAGGGTGCTTTACACTACAGTTTTTAAACTGCAACATTAACACCCCTCCTTCAGAGTGCAGGCACTGTACTTCCCATCTCCAGGACTCAAGTCCGGCCTGCCGGTTTCCCTGAATCCCTTCATAAATGTTACTTTGCTCACACTCCAACAGCACGTCAAGTATTAAAAACCATTTGTCTCCATTCACTCCTATCAAACACGCTCACGCATGCCTGCTGGAAGTCCAAGCCCCTCGCACACAAAACCTCCTTTACCCCCTCCCTCCAACCCTTCCTAGGCCGACCCCTACCCCGCCTTCCTTCCACTACAGACTGATACACTCTTGAAGTCATTCTGTTTCGCTCCATTCTCTCTACATGTCCGAACCACCTCAACAACCCTTCCTCAGCCCTCTGGACAACAGTTTTGGTAATCCCGCACCTCCTCCTAACTTCCAAACTACGAATTCTCTGCATTATATTCACACCACACATTGCCCTCAGACATGACATCTCCACTGCCTCCAGCCTTCTCCTCGCTGCAACATTCATCACCCACGCTTCACACCCATATAAGAGCGTTGGTAAAACTATACTCTCATACATTCCCCTCTTTGCCTCCAAGGACAAAGTTCTTTGTCTCCACAGACTCCTAAGTGCACCACTCACTCTTTTTCCCTCATCAATTCTATGATTCACCTCATCTTTCATAGACCCATCCGCTGACACGTCCACTCCCAAATATCTGAATACGTTCACCTCCTCCATACTCTCTCCCTCCAATCTGATATTCAATCTTTCATCACCTAATCTTTTTGTTATCCTCATAACCTTACTCTTTCCTGTATTCACCTTTAATTTTCTTCTTTTGCACACCCTACCAAATTCATCCACCAATCTCTGCAACTTCTCTTCAGAATCTCCCAAGAGCACAGTGTCATCAGCAAAGAGCAGCTGTGACAACTCCCACTTTGTGTGTGATTCTTTATCTTTTAACTCCACGCCTCTTGCCAAGACCCTCGCATTTACTTCTCTTACAACCCCATCTATAAATATATTAAACAACCACGGTGACATCACACATCCTTGTCTAAGGCCTACTTTTACTGGGAAAAAATTTCCCTCTTTCCTACATACTCTAACTTGAGCCTCACTATCCTCGTAAAAACTCTTCACTGCTTTCAGTAACCTACCTCCTACACCATACACTTGCAACATCTGCCACATTGCCCCCCTATCCACCCTGTCATACGCCTTTTCCAAATCCATAAATGCCACAAAGACCTCTTTAGCCTTATCTAAATACTGTTCACTTATATGTTTCACTGTAAACACCTGGTCCACACACCCCCTACCTTTCCTAAAGCCTCCTTGTTCATCTGCTATCCTATTCTCCGTCTTACTCTTAATTCTTTCAATTATAACTCTACCATACACTTTACCAGGTACACTCAACAGACTTATCCCCCTATAATTTTTGCACTCTCTTTTATCCCCTTTGCCTTTATACAAAGGAACTATGCATGCTCTCTGCCAATCCCTAGGTACCTTACCCTCTTCCATACATTTATTAAATAATTGCACCAACCACTCCAAAACTATATCCCCACCTGCTTTTAACATTTCTATCTTTATCCCATCAATCCCGGCTGCCTTACCCCCTTTCATTTTACCTACTGCCTCACGAACTTCCCCCACACTCACAACTGGCTCTTCCTCACTCCTACAAGATGTTATTCCTCCTTGCCCTATACACGAAATCACAGCTTCCCTATCTTCATCAACATTTAACAATTCCTCAAAATATTCCTTCCATCTTCCCAATACCTCTAACTCTCCATTTAATAACTCTCCTCTCCTATTTTTAACTGACAAATCCATTTGTTCTCTAGGCTTTCTTAACTTGTTAATCTCACTCCAAAACTTTTTCTTATTTTCAACAAAATTTGTTGATAACATCTCACCCACTCTCTCATTTGCTCTCTTTTTACATTGCTTCACCACTCTCTTAACTTCTCTCTTTTTCTCCATATACTCTTCCCTCCTTGCATCACTTCTACTTTGTAAAAACTTCTCATATGCTAACTTTTTCTCCCTTACTACTCTCTTTACATCATCATTCCACCAATCGCTCCTCTTCCCTCCTGCACCCACTTTCCTGTAACCACAAACTTCTGCTGAACACTCTAACACTACATTTTTAAACCTACCCCATACCTCTTCGACCCCATTGCCTATGCTCTCATTAGCCCATCTATCCTCCAATAGCTGTTTATATCTTACCCTAACTGCCTCCTCTTTTAGTTTATAAACCTTCACCTCTCTCTTCCCTGATGCTTCTATTCTCCTTGTATCCCATCTACCTTTTACTCTCAGTGTAGCTACAACTAGAAAGTGATCTGATATATCTGTGGCCCCTCTATAAACATGTACATCCTGAAGTCTACTCAACAGTCTTTTATCTACCAATACATAATCCAACAAACTACTGTCATTTCGCCCTACATCATATCGTGTATACTTATTTATCCTCTTTTTCTTAAAATATGTATTACCTATAACTAAACCCCTTTCTATACAAAGTTCAATCAAAGGGCTCCCATTATCATTTACACCTGGCACCCCAAACTTACCTACCACACCCTCTCTAAAAGTTTCTCCTACTTTAGCATTCAAGTCCCCTACCACAATTACTCTCTCACTTGGTTCAAAGGCTCCTATACATTCACTTAACATCTCCCAAAATCTCTCTCTCTCCTCTGCATTCCTCTCTTCTCCAGGTGCATACACGCTTATTATGACCCACTTCTCGCATCCAACCTTTACTTTAATCCACATAATTCTTGAATTTACACATTCATATTCTCTTTTCTCCTTCCATAACTGATCATTTAACATTACTGCTACCCCTTCCTTTGCTCTAACTCTCTCAGATACTCCAGATTTAATCCCATTTATTTCCCCCCACTGAAACTCTCCTACCCCCTTCAGCTTTGTTTCGCTTAGGGCCAGGACATCCAACTTCTTTTCATTCATAACATCAGCAATCATCTGTTTCTTGTCATCCGCACTACATCCACGCACATTTAAGCAACCCAGTTTTATAAAGTTTTTCTTCTTCTCTTTTTTAGTAATTGTATACAGGAGAAGGGGTTACTAGCCCATTGCTCCCGGCATTTTAGTCGCCTCATACGACACGCATGGCTTACGGAGGAAAGATTCTTTTCCACTTCCCCATGGACAATAGAAGAAATAAAAAAGAACAAGAGCTATTTAGAAAAAGGAGAAAAACCTAGATGTATGTATATATATATATGCATGTGCGTGTCTGTGAAGTGTGACCAAAGTGTAAGTAGGAGTAGCAAGATATCCCTGTTATCTTAGCGTGTTTATGAGACAGAAAAAGAAACCAGCAATCCTACCATCATGCAAAACAGTTACAGGTTTTTGTTTCACAGTCATCTGGCAGGACGGTAGTACTTCCCTGGGTGGTTGCTGTCTACCAACCTACTA
This sequence comes from Cherax quadricarinatus, assembly GCF_038502225.1. Classification (NCBI taxonomy): domain Eukaryota; kingdom Metazoa; phylum Arthropoda; class Malacostraca; order Decapoda; family Parastacidae; genus Cherax; species Cherax quadricarinatus. The sequence goes on along the minus strand of NC_091300.1, from coordinate 57,204,323 downwards.
CCTATATATATATATATATATATATATATATATATATATATATATATATATAGTTTGATAATAAACTTTATCGCAAATTTTACAACAAGCTTGTTGACATTTTGAGCCCTATTGTTGGCAAAATTTCTAACTTTAATGTTATAAACAACATAGATTTAGTTGATAAATTAAGCTTCTTGACTGACTTAAATGATTTTAACATGGTTAGTTTTGATGTTACTTCCTTGTTTACGAAAGTTCCTGTTGATGATTTATTAAGTTTCTTATCTGAAGAACTCGTTAATTATGATTTACCATTGCCAGTTCCTACTATCATTAAACTTATTAAACTTTGCATTGTTGATGCAAAATTTGTATTTAATGATAAGTTTTACACTCAGAAGTTTGGTATGGCAATGGGAAATCCTCTTTCACCTGTTCTTAGTAACCTATACATGGAATTTTTTGAAACAAGGTTGCTTAACACAATCCTCCCTAATAGAGCTAAATGGTTCAGATATGTTGATGATATTTTGTGTCTTATGCCCAAAAATGTAGATATACACCATTTCCTTGGAAAATTAAATAGCTTAGCCCATTCTATAAACTTTACTGTTGAGTTTGAAGAAAATAACTCATTGCCTTTTCTAGATGTTTTAATTATTAAGGGTAATAATGAATTCAAATTTAAAATTTACAGAAAACCTACAAATAACTGTTCCTATGTCCACTATTATTCTTCACATCAAGATAGAGTTAAACTGTCTGTTTTCTCATCAATGTTTTTGAGAGCTTTACGTATTTGTAGTCCTGAGTTCATAGATGAGGAAATATCCAAAATTTATGAAATAGGTAATGATTTGAAATACCCAAGAAACGTAATTGATAAATCTTTTAAAATTGCTAGAAATACTTTTTACAATCCAAAAAGGGACAACCAGCCTTATTCAACTAAAAATATGTTGGTTCTCCCTTACCATGAAAACTTGGTTGATATGCCTTCTCTTCTTAAGACTTTTAATATCAAAGTTGTATTTAAAAATCTTGATACAGTAAAAAAAACTTTTGATAAAGAATTCCCCCCAAAATGCTGATGGATGTGTCTATAAGATTCCTTGTAAAATTTGCGATAAAGTTTATTACGGTCAAACTGGTAAAAGTCTCGAACTAAGATTAAAACAACATAAATATAGCATTAGAACTGGACAAGATTCCAATGCTCTATTTATTCATGTGAGAGATTTTAACCATCCAATTGATTTTCAAAAAGTTGAGAAAGTTGTATCAAGCAAGTCCATGGTCGACAGGAATATAATTGAATCTTGTTTCATAAAAAGCAGTTTTGACAATAATATGAATATTTCCTTTGGTTTATATAAATTAGATCCATTTATAATTAATAGAATTTGGGAAGAATTTAATAATACATTGGACAAATAATAAATTTTAAAATTCTTAATTCTTGGGTAGAATAGTTTGTTGGTGGGTTGTGTGAAGGACCTGTCTAGTTGGGCCAGCGGGCCTGCTGCAGTGTTCCCTTTCTTATGAGTCGCGCGTCAGGTGTTGCTTTGTTGTGGGATGTGATAGTGAGGTGTGGGCTAGACCCTTTATATGCCTTCCTTTGATGCATTACTTTTATTGTTCCTTGATAATGTGAGTAGTCACGAAAGCGCTTGGAATTTCTCTATTCTTTCACAGTGGTTGTTTTGCATATTCTGAAATCACCTGTTTACTGTGATCTTATTGCATTAAATAAAAATACAACTGATGCTCTAGGTTTTGGCCTAAGTTTTGCAACTTCAAAAAACTTAATATTGTTGAAATTGCAAAAGCCTTTTGCAACTTTGAAAAATTTTCTGATTTAGCCACTGATGAAATTAACATTAGTAAAGGAATGGTATACAGCTCTATATTAAAACAAAACATTCCCAATTGCCCTCAAAGATTCTATAAGTCTTATGATAGTTTAGAAAGACACGTAAGCAAACACTATATCATATATATTAGAAAACGTTGCAGTCCTGGGACCTTGATCACTTCTAACATACAGAGGTAGAAAGACATTATATATATAGGCGGAGAGTGAGGTGTGAGTGACGCACGTGACCTGAGGAATGTCATGTTGGGATGAGGAAGGGTAGGCGATGAAATCATGTGACTCCTGTGTTGTTGGGTTGGTGGTGCTTAAGTATCATGTATGCCAATGTTTTTGAAATTTTCCAGTGTTGCGTTCTATAGTGTCGGTGACGTGGAAATATAAACACATATGCAGTTTAATGTGATCCTTTATTGACAACGTTTTGCCCACTCAGTGGGCTTTTTCAAGTCACAAACAGATCTACCTGGGGTGGAAGGTACGTGAGTATTTATAGTCATGCTCAGAATGTTAAGGTCTGGTGGAGAATGCTGCATCTGATGATCTACCAGGTGGGGTTAGAATCTAAAATCTTGGGTAGCTTGGAAGGGGTATTGGATAAGTTGTGAGCAGACCTTCTGCAGTGTTCTATGTTCTTATGTGGGATAGCGATGAAGAAGTTTCTTGGCAAGTGGTTCATCTATGTTATAGAAGCCATTGTTCTGGTTGAAATTGTTGGTTATAGAGATAAGCGATGATTCCAGGATTCTTCGGTATTGAGTGTTGTCTTCTGTGGCGATAAGTCTTGAGTTTCTGTAGTTAATTAAATGGTTGTGTGAAATGCGATGTTGTACACAGGCATTCCTTGTATCGTCAGTCCTGCTTGCGTATTGGTGTTCTGAAATACGTGTTTGGAGGTCTCTTGATGTTTCGCCCACGTATAATTTGTTGTAGTCATTACAAGGGATTGTGTATACCCCTGCAGTGAATGGAAGCTTGTCCTGTCTACTACTGGTGATGTCCTTGATGGTCGTGGTTGTGGAGGTAGATACTTGGAATGAGGTATTGGAAAAGATGTTGGAAACATGTCTTGCAATGGAGTTGGTGGGGAGGACTATGTATCTCTTCTCGGCAGTGTCTTCTCTGGGTGTGGTGAAGATGTTTAATGCCCACCATCTGCAGTCTCTGATGAAGTGACGAGGATAGTGGAATTTAGAAAATACTTGTTCAATTATAGTGCATTCTTCCTCAAGGAACTCATTGCTGCAGATTCTGAGTGTGCGCAGGAAGAAGCCTATAATTACACCACGTTTAGTTTTGGTGTCATGGTGAGAGTAGAAGTGGAGAAGATCATTTTCGTTGGTTGGTTTTCGATAGACTTTAAAACAAAGTTCATGGTCAGCTTTGCAGAGAAGAACGTCAAGGAAAGGAAGAGTGTTGTCGACTTCTTCAAGTGTGAACTGGATTTAGGGTTCGACCTGGTTGAGCTTGACTTGGAGAGCTTGAACGTTGAAGTGCCTGGGAGTTATGAGGAGAATGTCATCAACATAATGGAGCCAGGTGACAGTTTAAGGAATAATGGTAGAGAAATGCTCAGCTTCCAGATGCTCCATGTATAAGTTTGCCAGGATGGCACTTAGTGGCGAGCCCATGGGTAGACCAAAAGTCTGTTGAAAGAGGTGATTTTCGAAAGAGAAACATGTAAAGCTGACACATAGTTCAACGAGGTCGATGAAATCGCTGGCTGGAATAGGAAGATCAAGTGAATTGTCAATTTTTCTGTGCAGGAGATCGATGGCTTGTGTAGTAGGTACTTTGGTGAATAGGGAAGTTACGTCAAGGCTGGAAAGTTTCTTGTTCCTGATGCTGATGTTTTTAATGTGATTGAGAAGATCACCCGAGTGTTTGAGATGTGTTGGACTGATAGTGCCCAAGAGTTTGGAGAGGTGTTTTGTGAGAATTCCTGAGAGTTGGTGGGGAGCACTGCATATTCCCGAAGATATGGGTCTCAATGGGATACCAGGCTTGTGAGTTTTTGGTAGGCCGTGCATTCTGGCAGGTCTGGGGTTGCTGGGTATGGTGTGCAGAAGTTTCTTCCCTTGTTTTGAGTTCCTCAGAATGCGGTGAGTTCTTTGAAGAAAAGTTTTAGTAAGGTTGTCCACTTGGTTAGTTGTGAGGGGTTTGTAGGTATCTGGGTCATTAAGTAGATTGAGCATTTTGTTCCTGTAGTCATCAGTGTTCAAGATAACAAAGTGCCTACTACACAAGCCATCGATCTCCTGCAATGCAGAAAAATTGACAATTCCCTATTCACCAAAGTACTTGATCTTCCTATTCCAGCCAGCGATTTCATCGACCTCGTTGAAGTATGAGTCGGCTTTACATGTTTCCCTTTTGAAAATCACCTCTTTCAACAGACTTTTGGTCTACCCATGGGCTCGCCACTCAGTGCCGTCCTGGTGAACTTGTACATGGAACATCTGGAAACCGAGCGTTCCTCCACCATTATTCATTCGACTGTCACCTGGCTCCATTATGTTGACGACATTCTCCTCATAACTCCCAGGCGCTTCAACGTTCAAGCTCTCCAAGACAAGCTCAGCCAGGTCGAGCCCTCAATCCAGTTCACATTCAAAGAAGTCGACAGCACTCTTGTTTTCCTTGATATTCTTTTCTGCAAAGCTGACTAAGAACTTCGTTTTAAAATCAATTGAAAACCTACTAACCAACACGATCTTCTCCACTTCTTCTCTCACCACAGCACCGAAACCAAACGTGGTGTAATTATAAATTTTTCCTGCGCGCACTCAGAATCTGCAGCAATGAGTTCCTTGAGGAAGAATGCACTATAATTGAACAAGTATTTTCTAAACTCCACTATCCTCGTCACTTCATCAGAGACTGCAGACGGCGGGCATTAAACATCTTCAACACACCCAGAGAAGACACTGCCGAGAAGAGATACATAGTCCTCCCCACCAACTCCATTGCCAAACATGTTTCCAACATCTTTTCCAATACCTCATTCCAAGTATCTACCTCCACAACCACGACCATCAAGGACATCACCAGTAGTAGACAGGACAAGCTTCCATCCTCTGCAGGGGTATACATAATCCCTTGTAATGACTGCAACAAATTATACGTGGGCGAAACATCAAGAGACCTCCAAACACGTATTTCAGAACACCAATACGCAAGCAGGACTGACGATACAAGGAATGCCTGTGTACAACATCGCAATTCACACAACCATTTAATTAACTACAGAAACTCAAGACTTATCGCCACAGAAGACAACACTCAATACCGAAGAATCCTGGAATCATCGCTTATCTCTATAACCAACAATTTCAACCAGAACAATGGCTTCTATAACATAGCTGAACCACTTGCCAAGAAACTTCTTCATCGCTATCCCACATAAGAACATAGAACACTGCAGAAGGTCTGCTCACAACTTATCCAATACCCCTTCCAAGCTACCCAAGATCTTTAGACTCTATAACCCCACCCGGTAGATCATCAGATGCAGCATTCTCCACCTGACCTCAACATTCTGAACCTGACTATAAATACTCACGTACCTTCCACCCCAGGTAGATCTGTTTGTGACTTGAAAAAGCCCACTGTGTGGGCGAAACGTTGTCAATAAAGGATCACATTAAACTGCATATGTGTTTATGTTTCCATACAGCATTTCCTTGGTAAATTAAATAGCTTAGCCCATTCTATAACTTTACTGTTGAGCTTGAAGAAAATAACTTACTGCCATTTCTAGATGTTTAGTTATTAAGGGTAATAATGAATTCAAATTTAAAATTTACAGAAAACCTACAAATAGCTGTTCCTATGTACAGAATTATTCTACACATCAAGAGTTAAACTGTCTGTTTTCTCATCAATGTTTTTGAGAGCTTTACGTATTTGTAGTCCAGAGTTCATAGATGAAGAAATATCCAAAATTTATGAAATAGGTAATGATTTGAAATACCCAAGAAACGTAATTGATAAATCTTTTAAAATTGCTAGAAATACTTTTTACAATCCAAAAAGGGACAACCAGCCTTATTCAACTAAAAATATGTTGGTTCTCCCTTACCATGAAAACTTGGTTGATATGCCTTCTCTTCTTAAGACTTTTAATATTAAAGTTGTATTTAAAAATCTTGATACAGTAAAAAAACTTTTGATAAAGAATTCCCCCCAAAATGCTGACGGATGTGTCTATAAGATTCCTTGTAAAATTTGCGATAAAGTTTATTACGGTCAAACTGGTAAAAGTCTCGAACTAAGATTAAAACAACATAAATATAGCATTAGAACTGGACAAGATTCCAATGCTCTATTTATTCATGTGAGAGATTTTAACCATCCAATTGATTTTCAAAAAGTTGAGAAAGTTGTATCAAGCAAGTCCATGGTCGACAGGAATATAATTGAATCTTGTTTCATAAAAAGCAGTTTTGACAATAATATGAATATTTCCTTTGGTTTATATAAATTAGATCCATTTATAATTAATAAAATTTGGGAAGAATTAAATAATACATTGGACAAAAAATAAAAATTAATTCTTGGGTAGAATATTTTTAGTAGGATGTCGTGAAGGACCTAGCTAGTTGGGCCATCGGGCCTGCTGCAGTGTTCCTCCTTTGTTATGAGTCGGGTGTATTCGCGCGTTAGGTGTTGCTTTGTTGTGGGATGTGATAGTGAGGTGTGGTCTAGACCCTTTATATGCCTTCCCTTGATATATTGTCTTTATAGTTCCTTGATAATGTGAGAAGTCACGAAAGCGCTTGGAATTTCTCTATTCTTTCACAGTGGTTGTTTTGCATATATATATATATATATATATATGATATTATATATATATATATATATATATATATATATATATATATATATATATATATATATATATATATATATATATATATATATTTGGTCCCACTTCTTCACTGATCGCTACTAGGTCCTATCCCTGCTCCATGAGATTTATCAAACCTCGTCTATAAACTATGTATGGTTTCTGCCTCCACTACGTCACACGATTCTGTATCTAAAGAAATACTTCCTAAAATCCCTTTGACTCATCTGAGTCTTCAACTTCCAGTCTCTGTCCACCTTGTCAATTCCTAGCAGTATATTGTATGTCGTTATCATGTCTTCCCTAACCCTCCTGTCCTCCAGTGTCGTCAGGCCAATTTCCCTTAACCTTTCTTTGTAGGACATTCCCCTTAGTTCTGGAACTAGTCTTGTTGCAAACCTTTGCACTTTCTCTAATTTCTTGACTTGCTTGATCAGATGTGGGTTCCAAACTGGTGCTGCATACTCCAGTATGGGCCTGACGTACACGGTGTACAGAGTCTTGAACGATTCCTTACTGATTATCGAACGCTATTCTCAGGTTTGCTAGGCGCCCATACATGCTGCAGCAGTTATCTGGTTGATGTGCGCCTCAAGAGAAGTGCTCGGTATTATACTCACCCCAAGATCGCTTTCCTTAAATGAGGTTTGCAGTTTTTGGCCACCTAGCCTGCACTCTGTCTGCGGCCTTCTTTGCCTTCCCCGATCTACATGACTTTGCATTTGGTGGGGTTAAATCAAGGAGCCAGTTGCCGGACCAGGCTTCCAGCCTGTCCAGGTCTCTTTGTGGTCCTGCCTGATCCTCATCCGATTTATTTCTCCTCATTAACGTCACATCGTCTGCAAACAGGGACACTTCTGAATCTATCCCTTCCATCATGTCATTCACATATACCAAAAATAACACTGGTCCTAGGACTGACCCTTGTGGAACCCCGCTCGTGACAGGCGTGTGAGTGCATGTATGTTTGTGTACTCACCTATATGTGGTTCCAGGGGTTGATTTACAGCTCCTGACCTCGCTTCTTTGCTGGCGGGGCCAGGAGCTACTAGGTCCTCCAGATTATTCCACTTCTTGATAACTCTAAGGTTGAGGAAACACTTTCTAATATTCTTATGACTCATGTCTGTTTGTAACTTCCATTTGTGCCTCTTGTTGCTGTCCTCATCAGCTTGTTAATAACTCTTTCAATATTTTGTATGTCGTTATCATATCCCTCCCTAGTGCTCGTGTTTTCCAAATCATCAGGTTAGTTCCTTTGCCCCCTCCTTATGGAACATACCTCTTCATTTTCTACAATTTATTGAAGTGATTGACCAGGTGTTGGTTCCATACTGGTGCTGCATACTCCAGTATGGGCCTGACGTACACGGTGTACAGATTCTTGAACTATTCCTTACTAATCAAATCAAATCAAATCAAATCAAAGTTTATTCTCTATAAGGATTACAATGCGGGATTTACAGATTTTGGTTGTGTGGCTTACATGTAATAAAATACTAATTACAGAGAGGGTCACTAGAACACCTAGCATGGATAGGCGTGGAGACGCTATTCTTAGGTTTACCAGGAGCCCATATGCTGCAGTAGTTATTTGGATGATGTGTGCCTCAGGAGATTTGCTTGGTATTATAATCGCCCTACGACCCTTTTCCTTGGGTAAGGTTTGCAGGCATTGGCCCCCTAGCCTATACTCTGTCTGCAGTCATCTTTCACCTTCCCCAGTCTTTACGACTTTGCATTTGGTGGGGCTAAACTCCAGGAACCAGTTGTTGGACCAAGCTTGCAGCTTGTCCAGATCCTTTATAGTCCCACATGATCCTCATCCACTAAAATTCTCCGTATTAGCTTCACATCGTCTGCAAACAGGGACATCTCAGAATCTATCCCTTCCTTCATGTCATTCACATATACCAGAAACAGCACTGGCCCTAGGACTGACCTCTGTCGAACTCCGCTCGTCAGAGGCGCCCACTGTGACACCTCGTCACGTACCATCACTCGTTGTTTCCTTCTTGTCGGGTATTCCCTGGTCCATTGCAGTGCCTTTCCTGTTATTCCTACCTGCTCCTCTAGCTTTTGCACTAATCTCTTGTGCAGAACTGTGTCAAAAGTCTTCTTGCAGTGCAAGAAAATGCAATCTACCCACCCCTCTCTCGATTTCTCTGTCTTACTTCTGTCACCTTGTAAAACTTCAGTAGGTTTGTGATTCAGCATTTCCCTTACATGAAACTGTGCTGGTTGTCTTGTATAATCCCATTCCTTTCTAGGTGCTCGCTTTGTCTTTCCTGACAAGTTTTTCCATGATTGTGCATAATGTGCATGTCAGTAACACTGCTCTGTGGTTTAGTGCCACCTGCCTATCTCCTTTCTTAAAGAGTGGACTACATTTGTCTTCTACACATCAGGCAGTTACCCTGTTTCGATAGACGTGCTGAAGATTGATGTTAATGGCACATGCAGTGACTCTGCTCCCTCTCTCAGGAACCATGGAGAGATGTTTTCTGTTCCCACCTCCATTGAGTATCTAGCTCACTTAGTAACCTGTTCACCTCCTCCTCCTTCCACCCCAGTTTGCTGGAGTCCTTTCTGTCTCCAACGAGAACACTTTTTTCAGTCTCGTGTTGAGTTCTTCACATACTTCTTTTTCGTTTCTATTGATCTCCCCTCTTTCCTTCCTTCCTCAGCCTGATAACCTGGTCCTTGACTTTTGCTTTTCTCCCGAGTTGGTAGTACAATAGCTTTGGGTCAGATTTGGCTTTCGATTCTATGTTGTTTTCATGTTACCGCTGGATGTACTCCTTATTTGTGCATATTCATTTCTGGCTCCTCGACTAATCTCTTGATTTTCCTGGGCCCTTTGTCTTCTGTACTTTTTTCATTCTTTAGCGCACTTAGTTTTTGCCTCTCTACACCTATGGGTGAACCAAGGGCTCGTTCTGATCTTCCCGTTATTTCTGTTGCCCTTAGACACGAACCTCTCCTCTGCCTCCTTGCATTTTGTTGTTACATAGTCCATCGGTTCGTTAAATGAATTTCCCACCAATTCTCTTTCTCACTGAACCTCTTGCAGGAAATTCTTCATGCCTGTGTAGTCTCCTCTTTTTTCAGGTTGGCTTCTCATAATGCTACTCCTGCTTCCCTCCCCACTTGTAACTCTATGTATTCGAAGCTCAGAATCACGTGATCACTAGCTCCGAAGGGCCTTTCATATGTGATGTTCTTGATGTCTGAACTACTCAAGGTGAATATGAGGTCCAATCTTGCTGGTTCATCCTCTCCTCTCTCTCTCTCTCTCTCTCTCTCTCTCTCTCTCTCTCTCTCTCTCTCTCTCTCTCTCTCTCTCTCTCTCTCTCTCTCTCTCTCTCTCTCTCTCTCTCTGGTAGTGTCCCTAACATGTTGATGCACGAGGTTTTCCAGTACCACCTCAATCATCTTGGCTCTCCATGTTTTGGGTCCCGTATGTGGCTCCAGGTTTTCCCAGTCAATCTTCTGCTAACTGAACTCACACATTACAGGTAACTTTGTCGTACCCATGTGAGCCCTTCTGGCCACCTCAGCTAATGTGTCCACCATGGCTCTGTTACTCTCTTTGTATTCTTCTTTCGGCCTTCTGTTCTGTGGCGGGTGGTACATTACCGCAATTACCTTATGACCCCCAAACTGAATTGTTCATACTGTGAAGTCCCTTTCTACCATTCTGTACATTCCTTCCATTTCCTCAAATCCCAACCGATTTTTGATGAGCAGTGTAATATATACACACACAATGACATGATTATGTGATTCGAATTTAAATTACCCGTAAAGTGTACATAAGATTATAGAAGGGTGATGGTGTAGGGTGTGTGTGGTGAGAAGTTAACAATCTATATGCAACATTAAATGTTTGTAAACAAGAAAACAACTACAATGATAACCATGTGTTATTTGTGAAGAAACATGGCAAACAAGTAGACAATTATGCCAGCTGAGACAGCAATCCATCTGTTGACTGCAAACAAATAGCTGCTAGTGCCCCGAGCTGTAAACGAAAAAATGTCAAATTAGTCGAGTTGACAGACCTGGGTATTTATGGTTTGCCATTACCTGTACCAACAATGTTTGAGCTTATTGAACTTTATATTTTTGATGCAACGCTTGTGTTTAATGGCGAGTTTTACACACACATGTTTGGTATGGCAATGGGAAATCCTCTTTCACCAGTCCCTAGCAGCTTGTGCATTAAATATTTTTGAAATAAGAATGTCTAACAGAATCCTTCCTGATACAGCTAAGTGGTACAGATATGTTGATGTTTCAGGCCTAATGCCTGAGAATATAGATATAAACCATTTTCATTTTTTTCAGTTAAGAAATCTAGATATTTCCATAAAGTTTACTGTTGAGTCTGAACAAAATTAACATTTTTAGATGTTTTAATTAAAGGGAACCATGATTTTAAAAGAAAAAATATATACAGAGATGCAATATGTAACTACTCTTATGTGCAATGTTATTCTTCACATCATGATGGAGTTAAAGTTTTTGTATTCTTATCATGTTCTTGAGAATTCTGAATAATTGTAGCCCAGAGCTCATAGGTTAAGAAATTTAGAGGTTAAAAAAAAGTGAAAATTATTTAAAATGCCCAAAAAACATAATATATCAATTCTTTAAAATTGCCAGAAACACATCTTACAGTTCCAAAAAGGACAAAAAAAAAAAAAGAAAAAAAAAATTCAACCAAGAATATGTTGCTTCTTGCTTCTGCCTTACCATAAAAACCTTCTCGATATACCTTGTTTGCTTAAGAAATTTAAAATCAAAGTTATATTTAAAAATCTTGATACAGTAAAAAAAAAAAAAAATTACTGGGAATCTACAAGATTCCTTGTAAAAAAAAGTGATCAAGTTTATTATGGTCAAACTGGGAAAAGCCTTTAACCAAGATTACAACAACATAAATATAGCATTAGAAATGGAGAAGGGTCTAATGCTCTGTTTCCTCATGTGAGAGATTTTAACCATCCAGTTGATTTGTAAAAGGCCAAGAAAATTACATCAAGCAGGACCGTGGTTGAAACACCACTGAATCATATTTCATAAAAAAATAGTATTGGTTTTAATATGAACATTAGTTCATCGTTATATAAATTAGATTCTTTAATAATTAATAGCATTCGTGAGGAATTTAAGCCATGCCTGACTTATAAATTGCTCTTGATATGTCACCTGACCAAATCTTCACTTCACCGTCACACTCAGCATGCTAAGTCAGGTGTCAGGTCATAGGTTAAGTCATATCTTAGTTTACCTATTTACATATTTGCTGTAATCTCATTATATATATATATATATATATATATATATATATATATATATATATATATATATATATATATATATATAAAATATATATATATATATATATATATATATATATATATATATATATATATATATATATATATATATATATATATATATATATATATATTTATATATATAAGTACCACCTCTATAGCTGGACTGGGGACCCTTATCCTCAGAGAAGACAATAAACGTACCTCAGGGAACACTCAAGGTTCTCCCCGAAGCTGTTTGAATATTTTCTTCTCCTACCACCCTTTATATATATATATATATATATATATATATATATATATATATATATATATATATATATATATATATATATATATATATATATGTGTGTGTGTGTGTGTGTGTGTGTGTGTGTGTGTGTGTGTGTGTGTGTGTGTGTGTGTGTGTGTGTTTGTTTGTGTGTGTGTGTGTGTGTGTGTGTGTGTGTGTGTGTGTGTGTGTGTGTGTGTGTGTGTGTGTGTGTGTGTGTGTGTGTGTGTGTAATGTTGAATAGGTAAAACTTGTGATTTTGGCTTAAATATCAAAGTCCTTCTTGCCGAATAAGGCAAGCGAAAATTTGTGTATGCAATCACAAAAATCATTCTGAACCTATCGATAAAAATATATTTCATTGTGTTTGTTTATTATTAAATTATTGTAAACTTACCTAAAACTTATTTAGTTGGATTAGGATAAATTAAATTGCAACTTTTTATAATAAGGTTAGGTAAGTTTTCTAAGGTTCTTGTGGTGTCAAATTATTCTTACATTGACATAAATAACACAAAATATATAACTTCAAACGTATAAGAGAAAATTTCAGAAATGACTAAATTTTAAATGAGTTCTTCCTAATTGACCAGTTTTACCTATTCGGCACGACATTATATATGAAGAGTATATGGAGAGTAAAAGAAAGGTGAAGAGAGTGGTGAGAGAGTACAAAAGGAGAGCAGATGATAGAGTGGGAGAGGCACTGTCAATAAATTTTAATAAAAATAAAAAAAAAATGGGAGTTAAACAAGTTAACAAAGCCTAGGGAACGAATGGATTTGTCAGTTAAAAAGAGAGTAGGGGAGTTAGTAGATGGGGAGATGGAGGTTTTGGGTAGATGGCGAGAATATTTTGAGGAACTTTTAAATGTCGACGAGGAAAGGGAAGCGGTGCACTGGCCAGGGAGGTATAACATCTTTTAGGAGTGAAGAAGAGCAGGATGTGAGAGTGGGGGAGGTGCGTGAGGCATTACGTAGAATGAAAGGGGTTAAAGCAGCTGGAACTGACGGGATCATGACAGAAATGTTAAAAGCAGGGGGGATATAGTGTTGGAGTGGTTGGTATTTTTGTTTAATAAATGTATGAAAGAGGGGAAGGTACCTAGTGATTGGGAGAGAGCATGTATAGTCCTTTTATATAAAGGGAATGGGGACAAAACAGATTGTAAAAATTATAGAGGAATAAGTTTACTGAGTATACCAGGAAAAGTGTATGGTAGGGTTATTATTGAAAGAATTAGAGGTAAGACAGAATGTAGGATTGCGGATGAGCAAGGAGGTTTCAGAGTGGGTAGGGGATGTGTAGATCAAGTGTTTACATTGAAGCATATATGTGAACAGTATTTAGATAAAGGTAGGGAAGTTTTTATTGCATTTATGGATTTAGAAAAGGTATATGATAGAATGGATAGGGGAGCAATGTGGCAGATGTTGCAAGTATATGGAATAGGTGGTAAGTTACTAAATGCTGTAAAGAATTTTTATGAGGATAGTGAGGCTCAGGTTAGGGTGTGTGGAAGAGAGGGAGAATACTTTCCTGTAAAAGTAGGTCTTAGACAGGGATGTGTCTAATATATGTGTTTAATATATTTATAGATGGGGTTGAAAAAGAAGTAAATTCTAGGGTGTTCGGTAGAGGGGTGGGATTAAATTATGGGGAATTAAATACAAAATGGGAATTGACACAGTTGCATTTTGCTGATGATACTGTGCTTATGGGAGATCCTAAAGAAAAATTGCAAAGGTTAGTGGAGGAGTTTGGGAGTGTGTGTAAAGGTAGAAAGTTGAAAGTGAACATAGAAAAGAGTAAGGTGATGAGGGTATCAAATGATTTAGATAAAGAAAAATTGGATATAAAATTGGGGAGGAGGAGTATGGAAGAAGTGAATGTTTTTAGATACTTGGGAGTTGACATGTCAGTGGATGGATTTATGAAGGATGAGGTTAATCATAGAACTGATGAGGAAAAAAAGGTGAGTAGTGCGTTGAGATATATGTGGAGACAAAAAACGTTATCTATGGAGGCAAAGAAAGGAATGTATGAAAGTATAGTAGTCCCAACACTCTTATATGGGTGTGAAACTTGGGTTGTGAATGCAGCAGCGAGGAGGCGGCTGGAGGCAGTGGAGATGTCCTGTCTAAGGGCAATGTGTGTTGTAAATATTATGCAGAAAATTCGGAGTGTGGAAATTAGGAGAAGGTTTGGAGTTAATAAAAGTATTAGTCAGAGGGCTGAAGAGGGTTTGTTAAGGTGGTTTGGTCATTTAGAGAGAATGGATCAAAGTAGAATGACATGGAGAGCGTATAAATCTGTAGGGGAAGGAAGGAGGGTAGCGGTAGGGGTCGTCCTCGGAAAGGTTGGAGGGAGGGGGTAAATGAGGTTTCGTGGGCGAGGGGCTTGGACTTCCAGCAAGCGTGTATGAGCGTGTTAGATAGGAGTGAATGAAGATGAATGATATTTGGGACCTGGCGAGGTGTTGGAGTGTGAGCAGGATAATATTTAGTGAAGGGATTCAGGGAAACCGGTTTTTTTATATAACCTTACTTGAGTCCTGGAAAAGGTAAGTACAATGCCTGCACTTTAAAGGAGGGGTTTGGGATATTGGCAGTTTGGAGGGATATGTTATGTATCTTTATACGTATATGCTTCTAAACAGTTGTATTCTGAGCACCTCTGCAAAAACAGTGATTACGTGTGAGTGAGGTGAAAGTGTTGAATGATGAAAGTATTTTCTTTTTGGGGATTTTCTTTCTTTTTGGATCACCCTGCCTCGGTGGGAGACGGCCGACTTGTTTTATATATATATATATATATATATATATATATATATATATATATATATATATATATATCGATGTAGTGCGGGTGACAAGAAACAGATGATTGCTGTTGTTATGAATGAAAAGAAGTTGGATGTCCTGGCCCTAAGCGAAACAAAGCTGAAGGGGGTAGGAGAGTTTCAGTGGGGGGAAATAAATGGGATTAAATCTGGAGTATCTGAGAGAGTTAGAGCAAAGGAAGGGGTAGCAGTAATGTTAAATGATCAGTTATGGAAGGAGAAAAGAGAATATGAATGTGTAAATTCAAGAATTATGTGGATTAAAGTAAAGGTTGGATGCGAGAAGTGGGTCATAATAAGCGTGTATGCACCTGGAGAAGAGAGGAATGCAGAGGAGAGAGAGAGATTTTGGGAGATGTTAAGTGAATGTATAGGAGCCTTTGAACCAAGTGAGAGAGTAATTGTGGTAGGGGACTTGAATGCTAAAGTAGGAGAAACTTTTAGAGAGGGTGTGGTAGGTAAGTTTGGGGTGCCAGGTGTAAATGATAATGGGAGCCCTTTGATTGAACTTTGTATAGAAAGGGGTTTAGTTATAGGTAATACATATTTTAAGAAAAAGAGGATAAATAAGTATACACGATATGATGTAGGGCGAAATGACAGTAGTTTGTTGGATTATGTATTGGTAGATAAAAGACTGTTGAGTAGACTTCAGGATGTACATGTTTATAGAGGGGCCACAGATATATCAGATCACTTTCTAGTTGTAGCTACACTGAGAGTAAAAGGTAGATGGGATACAAGGAGAATAGAAGCATCAGGGAAGAGAGAGGTGAAGGTTTATAAACTAAAAGAGGAGGCAGTTAGGGTAAGATATAAACAGCTATTGGAGGATAGATGGGCTAATGAGAGCATAGGCAATGGGGTCGAAGAGGTATGGGGTAGGTTTAAAAATGTAGTGTTAGAGTGTTCAGCAGAAGTTTGTGGTTACAGGAAAGTGGGTGCAGGAGGGAAGAGGAGCGATTGGTGGAATGATGATGTAAAGAGAGTAGTAAGGGAGAAAAAGTTAGCATATGAGAAGTTTTTACAAAGTAGAAGTGATGCAAGGAGGGAAGAGTATATGGAGAAAAAGAGAGAAGTTAAGAGAGTGGTGAAGCAATGTAAAAAGAGAGCAAATGAGAGAGTGGGTGAGATGTTATCAACAAATTTTGTTGAAAATAAGAAAAAGTTTTGGAGTGAGATTAACAAGTTAAGAAAGCCTAGAGAACAAATGGATTTGTCAGTTAAAAATAGGAGAGGAGAGTTATTAAATGGAGAGTTAGAGGTATTGGGAAGATGGAAGGAATATTTTGAGGAATTGTTAAATGTTGATGAAGATAGGGAAGCTGTGATTTCGTGTATAGGGCAAGGAGGAATAACATCTTGTAGGAGTGAGGAAGAGCCAGTTGTGAGTGTGGGGGAAGTTCGTGAGGCAGTAGGTAAAATGAAAGGGGGTAAGGCAGCCGGGATTGATGGGATAAAGATAGAAATGTTAAAAGCAGGTGGGGATATAGTTTTGGAGTGGTTGGTGCAATTATTTAATAAATGTATGGAAGAGGGTAAGGTACCTAGGGATTGGCAGAGAGCATGCATAGTTCCTTTGTATAAAGGCAAAGGGGATAAAAGAGAGTGCAAAAATTATAGGGGGATAAGTCTGTTGAGTGTACCTGGTAAAGTGTATGGTAGAGTTATAATTGAAAGAATTAAGAGTAAGACGGAGAATAGGATAGCAGATGAACAAGGAGGCTTTAGGAAAGGTAGGGGGTGTGTGGACCAGGTGTTTACAGTGAAACATATAAGTGAACAGTATTTAGATAAGGCTAAAGAGGTCTTTGTGGCATTTATGGATTTGGAAAAGGCGTATGACAGGGTGGATAGGGGGGCAATGTGGCAGATGTTGCAAGTGTATGGTGTAGGAGGTAGGTTACTGAAAGCAGTGAAGAGTTTTTACGAGGATAGTGAGGCTCAAGTTAGAGTATGTAGGAAAGAGGGAAATTTTTTCCCAGTAAAAGTAGGCCTTAGACAAGGATGTGTGATGTCACCGTGGTTGTTTAATATATTTATAGATGGGGTTGTAAGAGAAGTAAATGCGAGGGTCTTGGCAAGAGGCGTGGAGTTAAAAGATAAAGAATCACACACAAAGTGGGAGTTGTCACAGCTGCTCTTTGCTGATGACACTGTGCTCTTGGGAGATTCTGAAGAGAAGTTGCAGAGATTGGTGGATGAATTTGGTAGGGTGTGCAAAAGAAGAAAATTAAAGGTGAATACAGGAAAGAGTAAGGTTATGAGGATAACAAAAAGATTAGGTGATGAAAGATTGAATATCAGATTGGAGGGAGAGAGTATGGAGGAGGTGAACGTATTCAGATATTTGGGAGTGGACGTGTCAGCGGATGGGTCTATGAAAGATGAGGTGAATCATAGAATTGATGAGGGAAAAAGAGTGAGTGGTGCACTTAGGAGTCTGTGGAGACAAAGAACTTTGTCCTTGGAGGCAAAGAGGGGAATGTATGAGAGTATAGTTTTACCAACGCTCTTATATGGGTGTGAAGCGTGGGTGATGAATGTTGCAGCAAGGAGAAGGCTGGAGGCAGTGGAGATGTCATGTCTGAGGGCAATGTGTGGTGTGAATATAATGCAGAGAATTCGTAGTTTGGAAGTTAGGAGGAGGTGCGGGATTACCAAAACTGTTGTCCAGAGGGCTGAGGAAGGGTTGTTGAGGTGGTTCGGACATGTAGAGAGAATGGAGCGAAACAGAATGACTTCAAGAGTGTATCAGTCTGTAGTGGAAGGAAGGCGGGGTAGGGGTCGGCCTAGGAAGGGTTGGAGGGAGGGGGTAAAGGAGGTTTTGTGTGCGAGGGGCTTGGACTTCCAGCAGGCATGCGTGAGCGTGTTTGATAGGAGTGAATGGAGACAAATGGTTTTTAATACTTGACGTGCTGTTGGAGTGTGAGCAAAGTAACATTTATGAAGGGATTCAGGGAAACCGGCAGGCCGGACTTGAGTCCTGGAGATGGGAAGTACAGTGCCTGCACTCTGAAGGAGGGGTGTTAATGTTGCAGTTCAAAAACTGTAGTGTAAAGCACCCTTCTGGCAAGACAGTGATGGAGTGAATGATGGTGAAAGTTTTTCTTTTTCGGGCCACCCTGCCTTGGTGGGAATCGGCCGGTGTGATAATAAAAAAAAAAATATAAGATTCTTTTGCTGCAAAATTAAAATTTTTTACACCAACATTAATGAAAAAAATCTAGCTTTGAACGTATAAGAGAAAATTTTAGGTAGGATTTAATTTTAAATGAGTTCTTGCTAATTGACCAGTTTTACATATTCGGCACGACATATATATATATATATATATATATATATATATATATATATATACATATATATATATATATATATATATATATATATATATATATATATATATATATATATATATATATATAAAAGCTGATCTCTGGCTGAAGGAGACTCGAACCTACGAACCTTGGAACAAGGTACGCAGTGCATTACCGTTCTCACCACACTGGACCAATACCTTGGCGTCCAGCTTGCGCTAGACTTTGATCCAAGGCAGCCAGCTTTCAGGGAGAAGGCTTACAGCTTTTCATCTCATCCCCTGCATGCATCAACCTTACTAGAGATTTTAAAAATGCAAGGAATTCGCAAGAGCAGGCGAAATATACACAAACACTGATCTCTGGCTGAAGGAGACTCGAACCTACAAACCTTGGAACAAGGTACGCAGTGCATTACCATTCTCACCACACTGGACCAATATCTTGGCGCCCAGCTTGCGCTAGACTTTGATCCAGTGGGAGCAATCAGAATAATTACAAGTGACGACTCTGTAGCCCCCAAAGATGAAACCACGGCCCAAGCACTAAGAGACAAGCATCCAACCAGGGACACCATAGCCATCAACAACAACCCTGAGGAAGACCCCATCACTGAACAACTAATTTTGCCAGAATCAGAAGTCTATTAGGCGATTGTGTCATTTCCAACAGGATCTGCAGGAGGTTACACTAGAATTCGACCACAACACCTCAAAGAGATGGTAAATCCAGTACTTGGTGAATCTGCATCAATTCTTTTCACTGAGTTAACAACTTTCGTCAGTAACTTCCTGGCTTGGCGATTCCCAGATGAAATTAAACCTTTCTTTTTTTGGAGCCTCACTATGTGCGTTGAAGAAGAAGGATGGGGGAATCAGACCCATTGCTGTTGGTAACACTCTTCACCGTCTCGTTGCCAAAGAAGCAGTAAGAAACATTCGCCTAGAAGCTGCCACTTTACTCCAGCCACACCAACTGGGCTTTGGGGTCTCTCAAGGCAGTGAAGCGCAGCTCATGCCACAACGGCCTACATCAGGGACCTACCAGAAGACAAGGCCATAGTTAAACTTGATTTTAGAAATGTCTTTAATATGGTGAAGAGAGATGTTGTCTTGCCGGCCGTTCAGGATCTGTTTCCCAGCCTTTTTCCCTTCATTTCAGCCGGCTACAGCAAACCCTCAATTCTTTTGTTTGGAGAATATGAAATTCTCTCATCAGAGGATGTTCAGCAGGGTGACCCACTCGCTCCATGACTCTTCTGCTTGGCAGTAAGAGAACTAACTTCCAGCGTGTGCAGCGAGCTCAGCATCTGGTACCTGGATGATGGCACTCTGGCAGGTAGTGAAGAGTCCCTGTTAGAGGACCTACAACTGGTGAAAACACAGGAAGAAGACTTGGGACTCATCCTCAATCCCTCCAAGTGTGAAATCATCACAGCAAACCAGGAAATAATCAATGCCGTGCGAAGAATCCTCCCGGTAGCCTCTACTACCACTCTGTCCAACAGTACCCTCTAGGGAGCACCACTGGGTCACCAGGCCATCGACACTGTCCTCAAGGAAAAATTGAATGACCTGATGAGAATGGAGGAGAGAATAAGCGATCTTGATGCCCATGATGCTCTGTATCTTCTCACAAGGTGCCTTATTATGCCAAGACTCACTTACTTCCTGAGGTGTGCAACTTCTTTTGACAACCCAACACTCGACGAATATGACGCACACCTGAGATCAACCTTTAATAAGGCCTTGAACCTGTCACTAGAGGATCAGCAATGGGATCAAGAACCACTCCCAGTGCGACTGGGAGGTATAGGGGTGTGCAAGGCAACGAATGTAGCTTTACCTACTTTTCTGTCTTCGTGTTTGGCTTCCAGCGCACTAGTCAAGAAGACTGTCCCTGAATGCTTGAGAGACGTGGTAGGAGCTCAAGACCCCAGGTTTACTGGAGCAGCGATGTGGTGGTGTGATGTAGTTCAGCTGGGCTTGTGAGGTCTCTGGGGAGACCTAATTTAACCAATTATATGGTCACATCTTGCCTTGGCAAAGGTCTGTAGCCACGCCCGCGTCTGAGGTCTTTTGTTCTTGACAGCGTCAGACCTAGGCGTCAGGTCGTACACGTGGTTGTGGAGGGTGCTTGGACCACGATATAAGCCCAAGGAACAGCTGAGCAGAGGAGATTCGAGCAGAGCTGCTGCTGGGGTGCAGAGCTCCTGAGCAGAGATTCGAGCAGAGCTGCTGCTGGGGTGCAGAGCTCCTGAGCAGAGACTTCGAGCGGAGCTGCTGCTGGGGAGCAGGGCTCGGGAAAAGGCTGCTGAAGTCTCTGGAGGAGACTGTTGGAGGCATTGGGCAGAGTACTGGCTTGGCGCAGTACTCGTGCTGTGTAGGTCTTGGGACCTGTGGCTTAGTTCCTGTAGTGAACTGTCCTCTGTACTATATTGTAAGTTATATTCATTCTCGTCAAGTTGATTGTGTTCCCTGTCTCACTGCTTATACATACCATCCCATTTATCTAAACCACATTAATGTTCTCCTGTTCCCAAATATATTATTGTACAAAGACTTAATAATAAACTGTGTTTGAGTAGAATAGTAATATTCACTGTCCCCGTTATTTTCTCCATATATTTATGTTTAGTTAAAGTAGTGAGAGGGTGAGTAGTGTGGAGTGGTGGGTAGAGTAATGAGAGGTGAAGTTGTAGTCACCAGTGACCTCACATTACCTACCTACCGCTCACCTCTCCTGTCACATTACCTACCTACCGCTCGCCGGTAATCACTCTACTCAGACTCTCCTGCCTACTCCCTCCGATTACTCCCATATTCCCCACTTATATCCGATTACTCCCATATTCCCCACTTATATCCCACTGGGACAAACAGATCATGGGAAAAATCGCCAGCACAATACTCACTAACGCTTCAGTAAAGGACAAAGCTTGTCTTCTGGCAGTGAAGGCACCACACTCAGAAGATTTCCTTCTAGCTGTTCTCAATTCCTCCCTGGGCACTCGACTCAACCCACAGGCCATTCGGATTGGTGTTGCTCTTCGCCTAGCTGCCCCCATCCTCACCGAACATGGTTGTATTTGCGGCAGGACGACGGCTGATCAATTCGGACTTCATGGTCTCGTGTGTCACACATCAGAAGTATGCCAGACATGAGGAGGTTAGTGACTTCATAAAGAGAAGCCTCGCTACAGCCCGTTGCCCATCTCAACGGGAACCCCAAGTGCAGAGGTCTGACAGGAGTCAAAAGCGTCCTGGGACTACACCTGTGCCGCCACAGAGGCAGACACCTACTTGCCATACTCTGTAGTGGAAGGGGGTGGAGCTGCCAGCCACAGGGAGATCCAGAAGATCCGCAAATATGAATACCTTCCCCCTTGCTATAACTTCATCCCAATAGGGACAGAGACCCTTGGAGCATGGGGCAAGTGTGCTCTAAATTTCCTCAAAGAGCTGGGTGAAAAGCTCGTCATAGAAACCAAGGATCAAAGGGCGACCAGCTTCCTCTTTCAGAGACTCAGTGTTGCGATCCAGAGAGGAAATGCCTGCAGCATTTTGGGCACGCTGCCCACTGCCAGGGAGCTGGACGAAGTATTCGAGATGTAGCTCTGAGTTGTTATCTAGGTTGTTTTACTTTCTATTATATTTTTGTGAATGTTTTGTTGATGTAGTTTGTCTTTAAATAAAATGTATATTAAATATAGCGGGTGGTAGGAGAAAATTCTCAAACAGCTTCAGGAAGAATCTCGAGTTTTCCTTGAAGCTAGTTTATTCTTTTCTCTGAGAATGAGGGGTCCCCAGGACATTTGTATATATATATATATATATATATATATATATATATATATATATATATATATATATATATATATATATATATATATATATATATATATATATATATACAGAGAGACCGATCAAAGATCGTAGTCAGCAGGATTCGAAACCACGTCTTGGAAGTGACAAGGTTCCCTAAATGCTGCTCTAGACCACTCGGCCACAGATGCCTCGAAAAACAGTGGTGGTTCGTAACTAAAATTAGTGGAGGAGCTCCTTCAGAAAAATTTTAGCCATTGTTTTAATATTATATAAAACGAAACAAGCATATAAAAAGAAAATTTATGCATAAACTTGATAAAATCATAAAAAATTTTTTTTCCTTACCCAAATTGTTACAGTTCAAGCTTGATCCATTCATTTAAAAATGAAATCCATTCTTCTTGTTCTACTTTAAGCGAACAGATTAATAATTTTCTCCTTAATTAAATAAAATAGCTGGAAGCTTGATAATAATCTAATTCTACACTTTATCACATTCAAGAATATGGTACATGATTTTTAAGCACAACACACGTCGCTGAGTTAGCAGTAATATGAAACCAAGACAACAGTGCATAAGTTTTGGCAAAAAAGTTAACAGAATAAATAATAGAAGTCCTCAGGTTGTTTCTTAACTCTATATATCTTTGGTTAGGCCTCATTTAAATTATGCTGTGCAGTTTTGGTCACTGTATTACAGAATGGATATAAATGCACTGGAAAACGTACAAAGGAGGATGACAAAGTTGATCCCATGTATCAGAAATCTTCCCAATGAGGATAGACTGAGGGCCCAGAATCTGCACTCTCTCGATAGGCGTAGAATTAGGGGGGATATGATTGAGGTTTATAAATGGACAACAGGAATTAATAGAGGGGATGGAAATAGCATGATAAAAATATGTAACAAAGACAGGATTCGCAGCAATGGCTTTACATTGGAAAAATTCAGATTCATGAAGGATATAGGAAAGCACTGGTTTGGTAATAGAGCTGTGGACGAGTGGAACAAACTCCCGAGTACCGTCATAGAAGCTAAATCGTTGTGTAGTTTTAAAAATAGAGTGGGTGTGGGTGGGTGGGAGTTGGACCTGACTAGCTTGTGCTACTAGGTGGGATGCCGTGCTTCTCCCTTAATTAAGTGACTTGTCTGACCTCACTAGGTCAAGGCATTGGCATAAGCTGGTGGGAGAAATGGACCTGCGTCGCATAGGCCAGTAGGCCTGTTGCAGTGTTCCTTCTTATGCTCTTATGTACACTTGCACAACATGTTCGGCACTGCGTCAGCGACAGTGCTCTCTCTAGCGTGCAGCGTCTTATCTTGGACATCTGCGCATGCGCACAACGGGGAAACACCGAGTCGCTGGAACTGTGAAGTACACTGTGAAGTGCACAGTTCCTTACAAGGGACTTAATGTTTTCTTCTCCACCATAGGAAAAAACCTAGCGAGCAAAATCCCAACCTCAAACACCCCTCCAAAAGACTACCTTACTGGCACCTACCCGAATACACTATTCCTAGCTCCGACCAACCCAACAGAAGTCTCACTCATCATCAACACACTAAAAAACAAGGCAGGAGATTTAAATACCTTATCACCTTTATGTACAAAAATGCTTCTCAAGTATTGTCACCAATTATTGCAACACTCTTTAACAAATCCATTGAATCCTCCACCTTTCCATCAATTCTCAAAATAGCGAGGGTCACCCCGATCCACAAAGGAGATCAAGCAGACCTGAATAACTATAGACCAATATCTAACTTACCTCTGCTCTCTAAAATCTTTGAAAAAATAATTCATAGGCAGATCTATGCCTACCTCGTCTCCCACAACATACTCAACCCCTGTAAGTTTGGATTCAGGACAATTAAAAACAAGAATGATGCTATTAAACACATGCTAGAACTAATATATTACGCTCTCGAGAAGAAAGAAGTCCCACTGGGAATCTTCAATGATTTACCTAAGGCTTTTGATACAGTCGACCATGATTTGTTGCACATAAAATTAACACACTGTGGTATAAGAGGGCACCCCCTCAACTACCTAAAGCCATACCTTAGCAACAGAAGCCAATGTGTACACTAATGGAGCTCACTCTTCCACACAACCAATTACAGTTGGGGTCCCACAGGAAAGTGTCCTTGGCCCACTACTATTTCTCACTTACATCAGTGACCTACCAAATACTCAAACCCATATTATTTGCAGTTGACACTACATGCGTCTTCTCTCACCCAAGCCCAGTCATACTAGCCAACACTGTAAATGCTGAATTACAGAAAATATCTACCTCGATGATTAACAAGCTTACTCTCAATATTGACAAAACCTATTTCATTCAATTTGGAAACAGAGCTACAAATGTTCCGCTTAATATAATGCTAAACAGATCACCTGTCACAAGACTCAGAGAGAAAATTCTTAGGAATCCACTTTGACAGTAGCCTCAAATTTTAGTCAAATATACAACAAATTACCAAGAAAATATGTAAGACCGTAGGCATACTATCAAAGATACAGTACTATGTTCCACAATCAGCTCACCTTGCCCTGTATCACTCACTCATTTACCCCTATCTCACCTATGAAATTTGTGCATGGGGTTCAACAATAAACCATTTCAGACCACTAATAACCCAGCAAAAGGCTGCAGTCAGAATGATAACAAAATTCCCACTGCAGACAGCATACTCCACCAATATTCAAAAGTCTAAATCTGCTCACCATTAAGAACATTCATACTTATTATTGTGCCCACTACATACATAGAACACTACACTCAAATATAAACCCTCCACTCAAACTTATCCTTACCAACCTTAACAGGACCCACGACCATAACACATGACGCAGATCACTCTTTGATGTTCCCTGAGTCCATCTCACACTATGTAAAAGCTCTATGCACATAAAGGGCCCAAAAATTTGGAATTCATTACTAGAGAATACCAAAGGAACCCTGTCTGTACATCAGTTCAAGACTCTTCTTAAAAACCACCTACTCACCTAATAATATAATTATTAATATTATTATTATTATTATTATTATTATTATTATTATTATTATTATTATTATTATTATTAGCAGTAATGCTCCAAGGAGACCTTTTCTCTCCTTCCTCCAACTTTTCATTTTTCTCTCGCTCACAACTCCAGAATCCGTCATGCACTCTGTTTTAAGTTTTCAACGCTGGTGTATGGTAACCATGGCCAGAGTCTAGGAACGACGTGCAAGTGTACAGCTGAACCCAGTCTCAGCATCCTGGAATGGTTCTGATAACATCCCAACCCTCAACAGCACAGCAGCAAACGTTCACCGAACCCTCAACGGCACAGCATCAAACGTTCAAGTAAATAGGTGCAAATTTCACCATATTATGTGTAAAATTTAGTCAAATTTTGCTTTCTGTTCATTCCGAAACGTTTCGCCTACACAGTAGGCTTCTTCAGTCGAATACAGAAGTTACGCAGGAACATTAGAGATGTGAAGACGATATAATCAGTCCATCACCCTTAAAGTCGTAGATTTGAGGTTGTCAGTCCCTCAGCCTGGAGAAGTTCAGTTCCATAGTCAGGAACTTATCTGAAGATCAAGCGACAATGCGGAGAAATAAAATACTGTCGGTATTGTATACCATTTTGATATTCATCCTGTCAGACACTGCAACACATGGCATCTTGGTACAGAAAACACCTTGGACAACTTTTTCAAGTGAGAAATGTTTGATCTGAGAGGGACGTGACCTCTCAGTGGTTCCATTCTCACTACTACTACTCAGCACCTCTCCTTCCGACAATATTTAAGTCTCCGCACTGTCACTTGATCTTCAGATAAGTTCCTGACTATGGAACTGAACTTCTCCAGGCTGAGGGACTGACAACCTCAAATCTACGACTTCAAGGGTGATGGACTGATTACATCGTCTTCACATCTCTACTGTTCCTGCCTACTTTCTGTATTCGACTGAAGAAGCCTTTCTGTTTATCACTATCAAAATATATTTCTTCCTCTTGTGAATGGCTTCCGTTTTTAATGGTTATTTTACCGTCCACTTCAGTTTATGTCTGGCCAGGTTTATCAGTGGAATAAATTTTTAAAACTGGAATCGATGGATTTTTTAATCGAAATGAACTGTCTTAAAAGATATTATTTTCGAGAGTTTTAAATCTAATATAAATGCAAAAAAAAAAAATAAATAAAAATAAATAAATAAATGAAAAATAAAAAAAGAATAAGGCAGTAATTTCGAAAGTTTCAAGCTTCTTATCCCTCACGTGGAGCTCACTCACGTGGAGCTCACTCACGTGGAGCTCACTCACGTGGAGCTCACTCACGTGGAGCTCACTTACTTGGAGGTCACTCATGTGGAGCTCACTCACGTGGAGCTCACTCACGTGGAGCTCACTCACGTGGAGCTCACTCACGTGGAGCTCACTCATGTGGAGCTCACTCATGTGGAGCTCACTCATGTGGAGCTCACTCACGTGGAGCTCACTCACGTGGAGCTCACTTACTTGGAGGTCACTCATGTGGAGCTCACTCACGTGGAGCTCACTCACGTGGAGCTCACTCACGTGGAGCTCACTCACGTGGAGCTCACTTACTTGGAGGTCACTCATGTGGAGCTCACTTACCTTGAGGTCACTCATGTGGAGCTCACTTACCTTGAGGTCACTCATGTGGAGCTCACTTACCTTGAGGTCACTCATGTGGAGCTCACTTACCTTGAGGACACTCATGAGGAACTCACTTACCTTGAGGTTACTCACGTGGAGCTCACTCACGTGGAGCTCACTCACGTGGAGCTCACTCATGCGGAGCTCACTCACGTGGAGCTCACTCACGTGAAGCTCACTTACCTGGAGCTCACTCACGTGGAGCTCACTTACTTGGAGCTCACTCACGTGGAGCTCACTTGGAGCTCACTCACATGCATCTCCATCACGTGGAGCTCACTTACCTTGGGGTCATTTATGTGGAGCTCACTTACCTGGAGGTCACTGACATGAGAGAGCTCACTCACGTGGAACTCACTTACCTGGAGCTCACTTGGATCTCCCTCAGGTGAAGCTCACTTACCTGGAACTCACTCATATGAGGGAGCTCACTCACCTGGAGCTCTCTCAAGTGAACCTCAGTTACCTGGAGCTCACTCTAGTGGCTAAGGTCACCCCAGTGTTTAAGGTGACTCTGGCTGATCGTACTCCTGTGGCTAAGGTCACCCCAGTGTTTAAGGTGACCCTGGCTGATCGTACTCCTGTGGCTAAGGTCACCCCAGTGTTTAAGGTGACCCTGGCTGATCGTACTCCTGTGGCTAAGGTCACCCAAGTGTTTAAGGTGACCCTGACTGATCGTACTCATGTGGCTAAGGTCACTCCAGTGTTTAAGGTGACCCTGGCTGATCGTACCCAAAAGTTTTGAAATATTTCGCCAGAACTCTTGCTAACTTGTGTGAGGCGCTGCAAATACCAGACGTGATGGGTCTAATAAGCACATTTGGTTTATGGGTTTACGAGACATCCTCAACACCTTCAAAACTCATCAACACTCTAGAACTTACAACTAAATTTGCTCTAGAAGAGGAGGAGGATAACTGTCATAATGGTATCTTGCCGGTTACTGTACCAAGATACCGGCAAGTACGGTATCTTATTGTAGATGGATGGTTCAGAGAACCGACATGTTGTTAAATTAGACACATGTGCAACTCTTGGGTATCTTTATTGAGGAAACGTTTCGCCACACAGTGGCTTCATCAGCCCATGCAAAGGATAAACTTGAAGAACAGGAGGAGAACGAGGTAATCAGTCCATCAGCCTTGAGTCGATGTGGTCAGTCCATCAATCTTGATGACTGATGGACTGACCACATCGACTCAAGGTTGAGGGACTGATTACCTCGTTCTCCTCCTGTTCTTCAAATTTCTCCTATGTATGGACTGATGAAGCCACTATGTGGCGAAACGTTTCCTCAATAAAGATACCGGTATCTTATTACAGAAAACATCTTCGATAGCTTTTCTTGCCTGCCCACTAGTTAGAGATGAGAAGTGATGGATTTGAGACGAATCTGTCCTCTCATAATATTATTACATTACTTCCAGTAGTGGGCTGCGCCTCACCTTTGACAGTATATAAGTCTTCACACTGTAGATGATTCATTTCCTTTGTAACTTGTGAGTTCATTACCTTTGTACCTTGTTCAGTTATCAAAACTTTGGGGTCCAGTCCCTGGATCAATTATGTACTTTCGTAATCCTTTGACTACCTCCCACAGGATGGGTATGGGTTGCATAAAGAACATATTAAACTAAACTGTTGCTTGGGCTTAACATTGTTCTAGACTATGGAGCAGAGCTCTCCTGCAGGCTCAGGACTGAGCACCTCAAATGTATGTCTTCAAGAGTGTTGGACCGATTACCTCGTTTTTACATCACTACTGCATCTGCTGCCTTCTCTGTATTCGACTGAAGAAGCCTTCTGTGTACGAAACGTTGGGTAATAAAGATACCTAACTGAATCATATTCACTCTTAGTTAATGCCATTATTAGACAGATATGTGATTTGTCAGCAGACAGAAGAAACTGTGTGCGCCTCTGTACAGAAAACTGAAAATTTTGCACTCTAAAGGAGTCTACAGATATTGAAGGTAAGACTCAACTATTAGCATTCATTCACCACATTAGTAATGATGAACTACTAAACCAGTTTTTTATAAAGAGCCTGAAGAAGAGCAACAGGCCAAGATATATTCACTACGCTAAGAAAGTACTTGGAAGCTGTTGGTTTGTCATGGAAATCCTGTGTATGAATTTGTACAGATTGTGCTGCATTAACAGTTGGTTCAATGAATGGATTTGTATGATTAGTGAAGAGAGAAAACAGTGATGTGATGACAACACATTGCTTTCTCCATCGTGAGGTGCTGGTTGCAAGAACAATCTGCAAGTAAGTTGCAGGCTGTACTAAACTAAATTGTAAAAATGGTAAACAAAAAATGTAGGCCAGATAAATCACAATTGTTTGGCAAACTATGTGAAAAGTTGAGGCAAAAGGTCTGCTGCATGTCCAGGCCCCTTGCATACAAAACCTCTTTATCCTCTTCCTCCATCCTTTCCTAGGACTACCCCTACCCATCCTGCACTCCACTACAGATTTATACACCCTCCAAGTCACTCTACTTTGCTCCATCGTGTCTAAATGACCAATTCTCCTTAATAACCCATCTTTAGCCCTCTGAATAATACTCCACATCTCCTAATTTTCACACTACGAATTCTCAGCATAATATTTACACCATATACTGCCCTTAGACACGACATCTCCACTGCCTCCAGCGTCCTCCTCGCTGCAGCATTCACAACCCATGTACTAGAATCTACTAGAGTATAGTGGGTACCACTATACTGTAGTACATTCTCTTCTTTGCCTCCGTGGATAACGTTTTTTGTCTTCATAGATACCTCAATGTACCACTCACCTTTTTTCTTCATTACTTCTATGCTTAACCTCGTCCTCCATAAACCCATCTGCTGACAAATATCTGAATACATTCACTTCTTCCATACTCCCTCCTTCCAATGTGATAATCACCTTACTCTTATCTGTGTTCACTTTCAACTTTCTACCTTTACACACCCTCCAAAACTCGTTCACTAACCTTTGCAACTTTTCTTTAGAATCTCCCAAAAGCACATTATTATCAGCAAAAAGTAACTGTGTAAACTCCCATTTTGTATTTGATTCCCCATAATTTAATCTCACCCCTCTCCCCAACATCCAAGCATTTACTTCTTTTACAATCCCATCTATAAATATGTTAAACAACCATGATGACATTACATATTCCTGTCTAAGAACTAATTTTACT
Organism: Cherax quadricarinatus; assembly: GCF_038502225.1. Taxonomy (NCBI): domain Eukaryota; kingdom Metazoa; phylum Arthropoda; class Malacostraca; order Decapoda; family Parastacidae; genus Cherax; species Cherax quadricarinatus. The sequence continues at coordinate 57,174,135 of NC_091300.1, read as the reverse complement.
ACTAGGTAATTTCGCTCTCTCCTATACACCCTAACCTGAGCCTAACTATCCTCGTAAATACACTTCACAGCATTTAGTAACTTACCACCTATTCCATATACTACTTGCAACATCTGCCACATTGCTCCTCTATCCAACGCACCTTCCCTACACTCACATCCTGCTCTTCTTCACTCCTAAAAGATGTTATACCTCCCTGGACAATGCGTCAAATTACTGCCTCCCTCTCTTCATCAACATTTAACAGTGCCTCAAAATATTCCCGTCATCTTCCCAACAACTCCAACTCCCCATCTATATATATATGTCATATAGGCTTTCGTAACCTATATATATATATATATCTGTTATTTGCTTTTCTTTTGAACTCCCTCATACCTCTTTTATATATATATATACATATATATATATGTCGTGCCGAATAGGCAGAACTTCCGATCTTGGCTTAAATAGCAACGCTCATCTTGCCATATAGGACAAGTGAAAATTTGTGTATGCAATAATTTCGTCAAAATCATTCTGAGCCTAACGAAAAAAATATATTTCATTGTGTTTGCTTAGTACTAAATTATTGTAAACGTATTTAAAATATATTTAGTTGGGTTAGGCTAAAATAAATTGCTCTTGTTATAATAAGGTTAGGTAAGTTTTCTAAGATTCTTTTGGTGCAAAATTATAAATTTTTACATTAACATTAATGAAAAAAATATATCTTTAAACGTATAAGATAAAATTTTAGAAAGGACTTAATTTTAAATGAGTTCTTGCTAATTGACCAGTTTTACATATTCGGCACGACATATATATATATATATATATATATAATACATATATATATATATATATATATATATATATATATATATATATATATATATATATATTTATATATATATATATCAGCAACAACACTGCGCTAGCCAAGGATTCGAACCCATGTTGTACTGGTCTGCCTCATGGTAAGCGAGAACCACATGACGCTTTAAACCACAGGACCACCCAACCCTACAAGAATGGCGCAGCCAGCACACAGCTAGCTGTTCAGCAGCCATCCGAGGGCATACGGACGTATGGGAGCTTCTAAGCTAATTTCATTCTCATCCCCGTTTGGTGTACTAGCGTCACGAGCAGCATTTATATATTATTGTAACCACAAACAAGTGGTATTGATCAATAACAACACTGCGCTAGAGTTGTAGATGAATGGTTCAAAGAACCGATACGTTGTTAAATTAGACACATGTGCAACTCTTGGGTATTTTTATTGAGGAAACGTTTCGCCACACAGTGGCTTCATCAGTCCATACATAGGAGAAACTTGAAGAACAGGAGGAGAATGAGGTAATCAGTCCCTCAACATTGAATCGATGTGGTCAGTCCATCTTCAAGTTTCTCCTATGTATGGACTGATGAAGCCACTGTGTGGCGAAACGTTTCCTCAATAAAGATACCCAAGAGTTGCACATGTGTCTAATTTAACAACATATCGGTTCTTTGAACCACTCATCTACAATCCTGTCAGACACTGCAACTTCTTGGTATCTTAATACTTAGGAATTCTTCGCTTGCCTAACCCTTGGGCACGACCTACTTCCACATTGGACAAATGTGACACCACCTATGACTGCTGCACCTCTCCTGCCATACGGTTTATAAGCTGCTTCTCCGCTTATATGCCGTATTCTATTCAAGATTGATGGACTGACCACATCGACTCAAGGTTGAGGGACTGATTACCTCATTCTCCTCCTGTTCTTCAAGTTTCTCCTATGTATGGACTGATGAAGCCACTGTGTGGCGAAACGTTTCCTCAATAAAGATACCCAAGAGTTGCACATGTGTCTAATTTAACAACACTGCACTAGCCAAGGATTCGAACACATGTTGTACTGGCCTGCCTCATATTAAGCGAGAACCACTTGACGCTTTAAACCACAGGACCACCCAACCCTACAAGAATAATGCAGCCAGCACACAGCTAGCTGTTGGGCCGCCATCCGAGGGCATACGAAGGTGTGGGAGTTTCTAAGCTAATTTCATTCTCATCCCTGTTTGGTGTACTAGCCTCACGAACAGCATTTATGGTTACAATAATATATAAATGCTGCTCGTGAGGCTAGTACACCAGACAGGGATGAGAATGAAATTAGCTTAGAAGCTCCCACACCTCTGTATGCCCTCGGATTGCTGCCAAACAGCTAGCTGTGTGCTGGCTGCACCATTCTTGTAGGTTTGTAGATGAATGGTTCAGAGAACCGACATGTTGATAAATTAGACACATGTGCAACTCTTGGGTATCTTTATTGAGGAAACGTTTCGCCACACAGTGGCTTCATCAGTCCATACGTAGGAGAAACTTGAAGATCAGGAGGAGAATGAGGTAATCAGTCCCTCAACATTGAGTCGATGTGTTCAGTCCATCAATCTTGAATAGAATACGGCATAGGAGCGGAGAAGCAGCTTATAAACCGTATGGCAGGAGAGGTGCAGCAGTCATAGGAGGTGTCACATTTGTTCAATGTGGAAGTAGGTCGTGCCCAAGAATTAGGCTCGGATATCGGCCCAACAGCTAGCTGTGTGCTTGCTGTGCAATTCTTGTAGGGTTGGGTGGTCCTGTGGTTTAAAGCGTCATGTGGTTCTCGCTTACCATGAGGCAGGCCAGCGATCTTGGCTTAAATAGAAACGCTCATCTTGCCATATAGGACAAGTGAAAATTTGTGTATGCAATAATTTCGCCAAAATCATTCTGAACCTAACGAAAAAAATATATTTCACTGTGTTTGTTTAGTATTAAATAACTGTAAACAAATCTAAAATATATTTAGTTGGGTTAGGCTAAAATAAATTGCGCTTGTTATAATAAGGTTAAGTAAGTTTTCTAAGTTAATTTGGTGCAAAATTATAAAATTTTTATCAACATTAATGAAAAAAATATATCTTTAAACGTATAAGAGAAAATTTTAGAAAGGACTTAATTTTAAATGAGTTCTTGCTAATTGACCAGTTTTACATATTCGACACGACATATATCTGACCTTACCATCAATTGCTGGTTTCTCAGACTTGATCAGGGGCGGTAAGGTCGGTCGAAACGTCTCTGCAAAAAAAATATATATATAATTATTATTGTTCTTGCTGTTGCCAGTAGTAATAGTAATATTTTTATCATTATAATTATTATTATCATCTCCTGTGTGTGTGTGTGTGTGTGTGTGTGTGTGTGTACTCACCTAGTAGTGGTTGCAGGGGTCGATTCACAGCTCCTGGCCCCGACTCTTCACTGGTCGCTACTATACCACCAACAATACCACCAGTCCGATAACATTCTTCTTTGCAAATATACAGGGTCTAAAGCCAGCAACAAACAACAAAATACCTTTCATCCGTGGACTGCTTGCAGAGGCAAAGGCAATGTTCGCGGCTTTCACTGAGACCCACATTGTCACTTGTTTGCACAGAACTGCTTAATGCCTCAAATGATGTAGTGGAAGTTTTAGCAGTAAAGGTCGAGAACCAAAACCTAGTCATTGTGGTAGTTTACAAGCCTCCGGATGCAACATCCCAGCAATTCCAGGAACAGCTGTTAAAAATTGACCACTGTCTGGAAAATCTTCCAGCTCCTGCACCCAACATCTTGCTCCTGGGGGATTTCAACTTAAGGCACCTAAAATGGAGGAATATAGCAAATAATATTGTTGCAGTAATAACACCAGGAGGCAGCTCTGATGAAAACTCACACTCACACGAGCTTTTAAATCTCTGCACAAAATTCAATTTAAACCAGCAAATAATAGAGCCTACTAGACTGGAGAATACACTAGACCTCATATTCACTAACAATGATGATCTGATAAGAAATGTCACCATATCAAAAACAATATACTCAGATCACAACATAATTGAGGTTCAGACATGTATGCGAGGAGCCCCAGACCGACAAAATGAGACTAGTCACGAGGGAGCATTCACCAAATTCAACTTCAATAACAAAAACATAAAGTGGGACCAAGTAAACCAAGTCCTAACCGATATAAGCTGGGAAGATATACTAAGCAACACAGACCCAAACTTATGCCTAGAACAGATTAACTCGGTGGCACTCGATGTATGCACAAGGCTTATTCCTCTAAGAAAAAGGAGGAGTAGATGTAAAATAGAAAGAGACAGGCGCTCCCTTTACAGGCGACGGAAAAGAATAACAGAGCGGCTAAAAGAGGTCAATATATCTGAAATGCGCAGGGAGACACTGGTCAGAGAAATAGCAAGCATCGAACTTAAGCTAAAAGAATCCTTTAGGAGTCAGGAATCGCGGGAAGAACTAAAAGCTATAAATGAAATCGAAAGAAACCCAAAGTATTTCTTCTCCTATGCCAAATCAAAATCGAGAACAACGCCCAGTATTGGGCCCCTACTTAAACAAGATGGGTCCTACACAGATGACAGCAAGGAAATGAGTGAGCTACTCAAGTCCCAATATGACTCAGTTTTTAGCAAGCCGCTAACCAGACTGAGAGTCGAAGATCAAAATGAATTTTTTATGAGAGAGCCACAAAATTTGATTAACACAAGCCTATCCGATGTTATCCTGACGCCAAATGACTTCGAACAGGCGATAAATGACATGCCCATGCACTCTGCCCCAGGGCCAGACTCATGGAACTCTGTGTTCATCAAGAACTGCAAGAAGCCCCTATCACGAGCCTTTTCCATCCTATGGAGAGGGAGCATGGACACGGGGGTCGTCCCTCAGTTACTAAAAACAACAGACATAGCCCCACTCCACAAAGGGGGCAGTAAAGCAACAGCAAAGAACTACAGACCAATAGCACTAACATCCCATATCATAAAAATCTTTGAAAGGGTCCTAAGAAGCAAGATCACCACCCATCTAGAAACCCATCAGTTACACAACCCAGGGCAACATGGGTTTAGAACAGGTCGCTCCTGTCTGTCTCAACTACTGGATCACTACGACAAGGTCCTAAATGCACTAGAAGACAAAAAGAATGCAGATGTAATATATACAGACTTTGCAAAAGCCTTCGACAAGTGTGACCATGGCGTAATAGCGCACAAAATGCGCGCTAAAGGAATAACAGGAAAAGTCGGTCGATGGATCTATAATTTCCTCACTAACAGAACACAGAGAGTAGTCGTCAACAGAGTAAAGTCCGAGGCAGCTACGGTGAAAAGCTCTGTTCCACAAGGCACAGTACTAGCTCCCATCTTGTTCCTCATCCTCATATCCGACATAGACAAGGATGTCAGCCACAGCACCGTGTCTTCCTTTGCAGATGACACCCGAATCTGCATGACAGTGTCTTCCATTGCAGACACTGCAAGGCTCCAGGCGGACATCAACCAAATCTTTCAGTGGGCTGCAGAAAACAATATGAAGTTCAACGATGAGAAATTTCAATTACTCAGATATGGTAAACATGAGGAAATTAAATCTTCATCAGAGTACAAAACAAATTCTGGCCACAAAATAGAGCGAAACACCAACGTCAAAGACCTGGGAGTGATTATGTCGGAGGATCTCACCTTCAAGGACCATAACATTGTATCAATCGCATCTGCTAGAAAAATGACAGGATGGATAATGAGAACCTTCAAAACTAGGGAGGCCAAGCCCATGATGACACTCTTCAGGTCACTTGTTCTATCTAGGCTGGAATATTGCTGCACTCTAACAGCACCTTTCAAGGCAGGTGAAATTGCCGACCTAGAAAATGTACAGAGAACTTTCACGGCGCGCATAACGGAGATAAAACACCTCAATTACTGGGAGCGCTTGAGGTTTCTAAACCTGTATTCCCTGGAACGCAGGAGGGAGAGATACATGATTATATACACCTGGAAAATCCTAGAGGGACTAGTACCGAACTTGCACACGAAAATCACTCACTACGAAAGCAAAAGACTTGGCAGACGATGCACCATCCCCCCAATGAAAAGCAGGGGTGTCACTAGCACGTTAAGAGACCATACAATAAGTGTCAGGGGCCCGAGACTGTTCAACTGCCTCCCAGCACACATAAGGGGGATTACCAACAGACCCCTGGCAGTCTTCAAGCTGGCACTGGACAAGCACCTAAAGTCAGTTCCTGATCAGCCGGGCTGTGGCTCGTACGTTGGTTTGCGTGCAGCCAGCAGCAACAGCCTGGTTGATCAGGCGCTGATCCACCAGGAGGCCTGGTCACAGACCGGGCCGCGGGGGCATTGACCCCCGAAACTCTCTCCAGGTAAACTCCAGGTAAACTCAGACTTAAAATGTCTTTGAATACTAACAACATATTTAAATGATAATACTAGAAATTTCAGAACCAAATTGAATAAATTAGGTAGAAAAAACTCAAAAAGTGAACGCTATGTAAACTGCCTGCCGTAGTTTATTTATTTAAATTATTGTAAATTTATCTAAAATATATTTAATTGGATAAGGCTAAATTAAATTGCGCTTGTTATAATAAGGTTAGATAAGTTTTTTCACGGTTCTTTTGGTACAAAATTATTAATTTTACATTGACATAATTGAAAAAAATATATCTTTAAACGTATAAGAGAAAGTTTTAGTAAGGACTTAATTTTAAATTAGTTCTTGACAAGTTACCAATTTTACCTATTCGGCAGGACACACACACACACGAACGCACACAGTGAAGAGGCGGGGCCAGGAGCTCGGACTCGACCCCCGCAACCTCAACTAGGTGAGTACAACTAGGTGAGTACACACACGTGTGTGTGTGCGTGTGTGTGTGTGTGTGCGCCACTAACCACAATCTTCAACACATCCCTTAAAATTGGGCAACTACCTGAGGTATGGAAGACGGCAAATATAGTCCCCATCTTTAAGAAAGGAGACAGAAATGAGGCTCTAAACTATAGACCTGTGTCACTAACATTTATAGTATGCAAAGTCATGGAGAAGATTATCAGGAGGAGAGTGGTGGAGCACCTGGAGCGGAACAAGCTTGTAGACGACAGCCAGCACTGATTCATGGAAGGCAAATCCTGTGTCACAAACCTATTGGAGTTTTATGACAAGGTAACATAAGCAAGACATGAGAGAGAGAGAGGGGTGGGTTGATTGCATTATCTTGGACTGCAAGAAGACCTTCGATAGAGCTCCACACAAGAGATAAGTGCAGAAGCTAGAGGATCAGGCACGTATAACAGGAAGGGTGCTGCATTGGATCAGAGAATACCTGACAGGGAAGTGACAGCGAGTCATGGTACGTGATGAGGTATCACAGTGGGCGCCTGTGACGAGCGGGGTCCCACAAGGGTCAGTCCTGGGACCAGTGCTATTCTCGGTATATGTGAATGACACGACGGAAGGGCTAGACTCAGAAGTGTTCCTGTTTGCAGATGATGTGAAGTTAATGAGGAGAATTAAATCAGATGCAGATCAGGCAGGACTACAAAGAAAACTGGACAGGCTGGAGGAGTGGTCCAGCAACTGGCTCCTAGAATTAAACCCCGCCAAATGCAAAGTCATGAAGATCGGGGATGGGCAAAGAAGACCACAGACTGAGTATAGGCTAGACGGCCAAAGACTGCAAATCTCACTCAAGGAGTAAGGTCTAGAGGTGAGAATAATACCGAGGTCGTGTCCGGAAGCACACATTAACCAGATAACTGCTGCAGCATATGGGAGCCTGGTAAACCTGAGAATAACGTTCTGATACCTCAGTAAGGAATCGTTCAGGACTCTGTACGCTCTGTACATCAGGCCCATAATGGAGTACGCAGCACCAGTTTTGAGCCCACACCTGGTCAAGCACGTCATGAAATTAGAGAAAGTGCAAAGGTTTGCAACAAGGCTACTTCCAGAGCTAAGGGGAATATCCTAAGAAGAAAGGATAGGGAAATCGGCCTGACGACACTGGAAGACAGGAGGGTCAGGGGAGACATGATAACGACATACAAAATACTGTGTAGAATAGATAAAGTGGACACAGACAGGATGTTCCAGAGATAGGACACAGAAACAATAGGTCACAATTGGAAGATGAAGACTCAGATGAGTGAAAGGGATATTAAGAAGTATTTCTTCAGCCACAGCGTTGTTAGGAAGTGGAACAGTCTGGCAAGTGATGTAGTGGAGGGAAGCAAAATACATAGTTTTAAGATGAGGTATTATGAAGCTCGTGGAGCAGGGAGAGAGAGGACCCAGTAGCGGTTGTGAAGAGGCGGGGCCAGGAGCTGAGTCTCGACCCTGCAAGCACAAATAGGTGAGTAGACACACACACACACACGC